>NC_054506.1:3526319-3566559 GCF_017639515.1 Carcharodon carcharias
GAAGTTTACACAGATAGGGACAGGTGTAGGGGCTGGAGGAGTTTACAGAGATAGGGAGAGGTGTAGGGGCTGGAGGAGGTTACAGAGATAGGGAGGGGTGTAGAGGCTGGAGGAGGTTACAAAGATAGGGAGGTTTGTAGGGGCTGGAGGAGGTTACAGAGATAGGGAGGGGTGTAGGGGCTGGAGGAGGTTACAGAGATAGGGACGGTTCCAGGGGCTGGAGGAGGTTACAGAGATAGGGAGGGGTGTAGGGGCTGGAGGAGGTTACAGAGATAGGGAGGGGTGTTGGGGCTGGAGGAGGTTACAGAGATAGGGAGGGGTGTAGGGGCTGGAGGAGGTTACAGAGATAGGGAGGGGTGTAGGGGCTGGAGGAGGTTACAGAGATAGTGAGGGTTTTAGGCTCTGGAGGAGGTTACAGACATAGGGATTGTTGTAAGGGCTGGAGGAGGTTACAGAGATAGGGAGGGGTGTAGGAGCTGGAGGAGGTTACAGAGATAGGGAGATGTGTAGGGGATGGAGGAGGTTACAGAGATTGGGAAGGGTACCTCATTATTCTCTAGCTAACCTAAAGGAGGGGACAGTATTGAGGAAGCTTTACTTTGTATCTAACCCCGTGCTGTACCTGTCCTGGGAGTGTTTGATGGGGACAGTGTAGAGGGAGGTTTACTCTGTATCTAACCCCGTGCTGTACCTGTCCTGGGAGTGTTTGATGGGGACAGTGTAGAGGGAGATTTACTCTGTATCTAACCCCGTGCTGTACCTGTCCTGGGAGTGTTTGATGGGGACTGTGTAGAGGTAGTTTTACTCTGTATCTAACCCAGTTTCTGACTGTGGGAATGGAGCGTTGATTGCACCCAGCTCTCGGATGTAGGTCAGTGCGTAGATGAGTATCTGCAGCACTGCAGGCTCTATACCTCGCACCCACAGCGACCACAGTCGGGCTTCTCGGCCTAGTCTGCAGAAATTTCAAGGACACCCGTCGTGACCTGACCCCATTGATGCTCGACACGTGATCCCCGAGGAGGCTGCCAGGGGGAGTATTACTTGCTGAGACGCCTGTCAGCCTCCGAGAATTCGAGCCTCGAACTTCCTGTGGCTTTCATTGCATGAGAAGGCAATAACCCCAGAGAGTTGCTCCGCGCTTCTCACTTGCAGGAGCAAGGGGAGGTTTAGCATCTCTCCCAACGCCTACCTGAGTCGACACCCACTTCACGACCAAGGCTGGCCCATTTACAGCAAGCCTGGGGTCTGGGCCGAACCTGTCACTTTATATACAGAATAACAGCTACCCCGGGAGTGAGTTACAGACTGGAATCTTATCGAGGGGTTCGGGGGTGGTTTATATATAGAATAACATATACCCGGGTGTGAGTTACAGACTGGAATCTTATCGAGGGGTTCGGGGGTGGTTTATATATAGAATAACAGATACCCGGGAGTGAGTTACAGACTGGAATCTTATCGAGGGGTTCGGGGGTGGTTTATATATAGAATAACAGATACCCGGGAGTGAGTTACAGACTGGAATCTAATCGCGTGGTTCGGGGGTGGTTTATATATAGAATAACAGATACCCGGGAGTGAGTTACAGACTGGAATCTAATCGAGGGGCTCGGGGTGGTTTATATATAGAATAACAGATACCCAGGGGTGAGTTACAGACTGCAATCTAATCGAGGGGTTCGGGGTGGTTTATATAGAGAATAACAGATACCCGGGAGTGAGTTACAGACTGGAATCTAATCGAGGTGTTCGGGGTGGTTTATATAGAGAATAACAGATACCCGGGAGTGAGTTACAGACTGGAATCTAATCGAGGTGGTCTGGGTGGTTTATATATAGAATAACAGATACCCGGGAGTGAGTTACAGACTGGAATCTAATCGAGGGGTTCGGGGTGGTTTATATATAGAATAACAGATACCCGGGAGTGAGTTACAGACTGGAATCTAATCGAGGGGTTCGGGGTGGTTTATATACAGAATAACAGATACCCGGGAGTGAGTTACAGACTGGAATCTAATCGAGGTGGTCTGGGTGGTTTATATATAGAATAACAGATACCCAGGAGTGAGTTACAGACTGGAATCTAATCGAGAGGTTCGGGGTGGTTTATATATAGAATAACAGATACCCGGGAGTGAGTTAAAGACTGGAATCTAATCGAGGGGTTCGGGGTGGTTTATATATAGAATAACAGATACCCGGGATTGAGTTAAAGACTGGAATCTAATCGAGGGGTTCGGGGTGGTTTATATATAGAATAACAGATACCTGGGGGTGAGTTACAGACCGGAATCTAATCGAGGTGGTCTGGGTGGTTTATATATAGAATAACAGATACCCGGGGGTGAGTTACAGACCGGAATCTAATCGAGGTGGTCTGGGTGGTTTATATATAGAAAAACAGATACCCGGGAGTGAGTTACAGACTGGAATCTAATCGAGGGGTTCGGGGTGGTTTATATATAGAAAAACAGATACCCGGGAGTGAGTTACAGACTGGAATCTAATCGAGGGGTTCGGGGTGGTTTATATATAGAAAAACAGATACCCGGGAGTGAGTTACAGACTGGAATCTAATCGAGGGGTTCGGGGTGGTTTATATATAGAATAACAGGTACCCGGGAGTGAGTTACAGACTGGAATCTAATCGAGGGTATCAGGGTGGTTTATATAGAGAGTAACAGATACCCGGGTGTGAGTTACAGATTGGAATCTAATCGAGGGGTTCGGGGTGGTTTATATATAGAGTAACAGATACCCGGGTGTGCGTTACAGATTGGAATCTAATCGAGGGGTTCGGGGTGGGTTTATATATAGAATAACAGATACCCGGGTGTGAGTTACAGACTGGAATCTTATCGAGGGGTTCGGGGGTGGTTTATATATAGAATAACAGATACCGGGAGTGAGTTACAGACTGGAATCTAATCGAGGGGTTCGGGGTGGTTTATATATTGAATAACAGATACCCGGGTGTGAGTTACAGACTGGAATCTTATCGAGGGGTTCGGGGGTGGTTTATATATAGAATAACAGATACCCGGGTGTGAGTTACAGACTGGAATCTTATCGAGGGGTTCGGGGTGGTTTATATATAGAATAACAGATACCCGGGAGTGAGTTACAGACTGGAAACTTATCGAGGGGTTCGGGGGCGTTTATATATAGAATAACAGATACCCGGGACTGAGTTACAGACTGGAATCTAATCGAGGGGTTCGGGTGGTTTATATATAGAATAACAGATACCCGGGAGTGAGTTACAGGCTGGAATTTAATCGAGGTTGTCGGGGTGGTTTATATATAGAATAACAGATACCCGTGAGTGAGTTACAGACTGGAATCTAATCGGGGGGTTCAAGGTGGTTTATATATAGAATAACAGATACCCGGGATTGAGTTACAGACTGGAATCTAATCGAGGGGATCAGGGTGGTTTATATATAGAATAACAGATACCCGGGAGTGAGTTACAGACTGGAATTTAATCGAGGGGTTCGCGGTGGTTTATATATAGAATAACAGATACACGGGAGTGAGTTACAGACTGGAATCTAATCGAGGTGGTCTGGGTGGTTTATATATAGAATAACAGATACCCGGGAGTGAGTTACAGACTGGAATCTAATCGAGGGGTTCGGGTGGTTTATATATAGAATAACAGATACCCGGGATTGAGTTACAGACTGGAATCTAATCGAGGGGTTCGGGGTGGTTTATATATAGAATAACAGATACCCGGGAGTGAGTTACAGACTGGACTCTAATCGAGGGGGTCGGGGTGGTTTATATATAGAATAACAGATACCTGGGAGTGAGTTACAGACTGGAATCTAATCTAGGGGCTCAGGGTGGTTTATATATAGAATAACAGGTACCCGGGTGTGAGTTACAGACTGGAATCTAATCGAGGTGTTCGGGGTGGTTTATATAGAGAATAACAGATACCTGGGAGTGAGTTACAGACTGGAAACTAATCGAGGGGCTCCGGGTGGTTTATATAGAGAATAACAGATACCCGGGAGTGAGTTACAGACTGGAATCTAATCGAGGGGTTCAGGGTGGTTTATATATAGAATAACAGATACCTGGGGGTGAGTTACAGATCGGAATCTAATTGAGGTGGTCTGGGTGGTTTATATATAGAATAACAGGTACCCGGGTGTGAGTTACAGACTGGAATCTAATCGAGGTGTTCGGGGTGGTTTATATAGAGAATAACAGATACCTGGGAGTGAGTTACAGACTGGACTCTAATCGAGGGGCTCGGGATGGTTTATATATAGAATAACAGATACCCGGGAGTGAGTTACAGACTGGAATCTAATCGAGGGGTTCGGGGTGGAGGTTTATATATAGAATAACAGTTACCCGGGTGTGAGTTACAGGCTGGAATCTAATCGAAAGTGAATGGCTTACGGCCTGTGCTCGCCTCCCCATCGCTATTTACCTGTTTACATTGTGTCGTTGAGCCTGGGTTTATTCGTCACGGAGCTACTCCTCTGAGTTGAGCGAGGCGGGGAATATACCGGCGTCCACCTCCATCTCTTCGGCTCCAGTGACCCCTTAATCTTAGCCAAGTTCCGCCTGAGTCCCCCTCCTGCCTCCTGACCTCGGCCCACCAGGGAACTGTCCCCGAGATGGACACCAGTACAACGGGGGATAAGAGTACTGGACCCAACTGGTCTTGTGTCCCCCCCTAACCTGGGCACCAGTACAACGGGGGATAAGAGTACTGGACCCAACTGGTCTTGTTCCCCCCTAACCTGGGCACCAGTACAACGGGGGATAAGAGTACTGGACCCAACTGGTCTTGTTCCCCCCTAACCTGGACACCAGTACAACAGGGGATAAGAGTACTGGACCCAACTGGTCTTGTGTCCCCCTAACCCGGACACAGGTACAACGGGGGATAAGAGTACTGGACCCAACTGGTCTTGTGTTCCCCTAACCTGGACACCAGTACAACGGGGAATAAGAGTACTGGACCCAACTGGTCTTGTTCCCCCCTAACCTGGACACCAGTACAATGGGGGAATAAGAGTACTGGTTCCAACTGATCTTATTCCCCTCTAACCTGGACACCAGTACAACAGGGGATAAGAGTACTGGACCCAACTGGTCTTGATCTCCACCCTAACCTGGACACCAGTACAACGGGGGATAAGAGTACTGGACCCAACTGGTCTTGATCCCCACCCTAACCTGGACACCAGTACAATGGGGGATAAGAGTACTGGACCCAACTGGTCTTGATCCCCACCCTAACCTGGACACCAGTACAACGGGGGATAAGAGTACTGGACCCAACTGGTCTTGTTCCCCCCTAACCTGGGCACCAGTACAACGGGGGATAAGAGTACTGGACCCAAATGGTCTTGTTCCCCCCTAACCTGGGCACCAGTACAACGGGGGATAAGAGTACTGGACCCAACTGGTCTTGTGTCCCCCTAACCCGGACAGAGGTACAACGGGGGATAAGAGTACTGGACCCAACTGGTCTTGATCCCCACCCTAACCTGGACACCAGTACAACGGGGCATAGGTGTACTGGACCCAACTGGTCTCGTACACCTTGAAATGAGACACCAGTCACAACTGGGGAATCAGGGTACTGGTCCAACCTCTTTGTTTGACCTTCTGGACCTGCTTCACCATCCAATCAGATTTAACGTTGCCAAGTGTGGCGAGGTCGCTCAGGATCTCCCGAAAGGATTGGAGGTGGGATTGGGGGGGCGGGCGGAGGTTGAGGATCGACGCCAAGGGGTGGGAGGTGGTTCAGTTCGGCAGGGAGGACGTGGAGGGAAGGTATAGGGGTAGAGGGAGGCCCGGGGTCCGAGGGACCTCGGTGTACACGTACAGGGGTCCCTGAAGGTGGCAGGGCAGATCGGGAGGGCGGTTAATAAAGCCTACGGTATCTTAGACCTTTGTCAACAGGAGCACAAGAGTAAGGAGGTCATGTTGAAATTGTAGAAGACACGAGTTAGGCCCCATCTGGGGTACTGGGTTCAGTTCTGGGTACCACGCTGGAGGAAAGACATGGAGGCGTTGGAGAGGGTGCACGGGGAGTGGTTGGCGGGGGTGGGTTGGTGCGGGGGGATTCACAGGACTGATTCCCTAGATGAAGAACTGGAGCACGGAGGACAGATTGGAGAGAGGTTGGGTCTCGTCACCTCGGAGTAGCGAGGGTTCAGAGGAGACCCGATCGAGGCATTCAAGAGCCCCCACCCTGAGGGGTGCGGACAGGGTAAATAGGCCACAAGACCGTAAGACATAGGAGCGGAAATCAGGCCAATCGGCCCATCGGGTCCGCTCCCCCCCATTCAATCACGGCTGATAAGTCTCTCAACCCCATTCTGCCGCCTCCTCCCCGTAACCTTTGATCCCCCTTACCCATCGAGAACCCGTCTATCTCGCTCTTAAATACTCTCAATGACCCGGTCTCCACCACCGTCTGTGACAATGAATCCCACAGATTCACCTCTGTCCGGCTAAAGAGGTTTCTCCTCATCTCTGTTCTAAAAGGTCTTCCCTTTACTCTGAGGCTGTGCCCTCGGGTCCTAGTCTCTCCTACTAATGGAAACATCTTCCCCCACGTCCCGCTCTATCCAGGCCTTTCAGTATTCTGTAAGTTTCAATCAGATCCCCCCTCATCCTTCTAAACTCCATCGAGTATAGACCCAGAGTCCTCAAACGTTCCTCATATGTCAGGACGAGAGGGACTGAGGGCAACCCTTGACATGGGGGGGTGGAGGTTGCATTCTCTGAGGCACCCCAAAGGGAATCGGGGTAGCTACCGGTGAGGGGGAAGGTGTCTGGAGAAGGGGTGGGTGGGGTTGTGGGGGGGTGGGGGGTGGGGTGGGAGAGAAGAATCAGGCAATGGGGGACGATTCCAAATCTTCGCCAGCCCCTCGGAGTGAAGAGATTCCCTCCCCCCCACCAACAACACACCCCCCACACCCCCAATCCCCCCCCAACCCGCCAACCTCCATAGCGACAATCCTCTGCACCACGCCAGCAGCTTTCGAATGCTCCCCCTACGTGGTGAATATATTCCCCCCCGCCCCCCCCTCGTTGGGGAGGTGGGGGGTGGTGGTGGTGGGGGCAAGACTCCAGCTGAGGCCTCGCCGAGCGCCCTGTATAGCTGCAGTCCCACGCCTTGGCTCTTGTCACTCGAGGGCCTCTGGCGAGAAGTGCCGTTCGCCTTCTCGAACGCTGGTGACGCCTGCCCGCTGGCCCTCAGTGACTCGCTGGGTACCGAGCCTCCTGTTCCTGTGTAACAGGATCGAGAGGGGCTGAATGGGGCCACCTCCTGTTCTCTAGGTAACAGACTCGACAGGGGCTGAATGGCCTCCCCCTGTTCCTGTGTAACAGGGTCGAGAGGGGCTGAATGGACTCCTCCTGTTCCTGTTTAACAGACTCGAGAGGGGCTGAATGGCCTCCTCCTGTTCCTGTGTAACAGGGCTTGAGAGGGGCTGAATGGACTCCTCCTGTTCCTGTTTAACAGACTTGAGAGGGGCTGAATGGCCTCCTCCTGTTCCTGATAACAGGGTCGAGAGGGGCTGAATGGCCTCCTCCTGTTCCTGTGTAACAGGCTCGAGAGGGGCTGAATGGCCTCCTCCTGTTCCTGCGTAACAGGCTCGAGAGGGGCTGAATGGACTCCTCCTGTTCCTGCGTAACAGGGCTCGAGAGGGGCCGAATGGGGCCTCCTCCTGGCCACACAAGGAATAGCCGGTGGGGTTGAACGAGGGGGGAAAATCTCTCAGCGCTACTGTCCTTTTGACCGGTGAATGTTATTGACCCCTGACCTTTTCTGCTCCCTGACCCCTCGCCCCTCGACTGCAGTTGTCCAGTTCCAACTCCTACGCTCCACTGGGAGGGAGGTGTGACCAGGAGAACGATTACTATGAAGGCCACCTTCATATCTGCTGCTCAAAGTGTCCACCAGGTAGGAACCACATCGGGGGGTCAACTGCGGGGGAGGCCAGGGTCTAACCGCGCGCTGTACCTGTCCTGGGAGCGTTTGATGTGGACGGTGTAGAGGGAGATTTACTCTGTATCTAACCCCGTGCTGTACCTGTCCTGGGAGTGTTTGATGGGGACTGGTGTAGAGGGAGATTTACTCTGTATCTAACCCCGTGCTGTACCTGTCCTGGGAGTGTTTGATGGGGACAGTGTAGAGGGAGGTTTACTCTGTATCTAACCCCGTGCTGTACCTGTCCTGGGAGTGTTTGATGGGGACAGTGTAGAGGGAGATTTACTCTGTATCTAACCCCGTGCTGTACCTGTCCTGGGAGTGTTTGATGGGGACAGTGTAGAGGGAGATTTATTCTTTATCTAACCCCGAGCTGTACCTGTCCTGGGAGTGTTTGATGGGGACAGTGTAGAGGGAGGTTTACTCTGTATCTAACCCCGTGCTGTACCTGTCCTGGGAGTGTTTGATGGGGACGGTGTAGAGGGATATTTACTCTGTATCTAACGCTGTGCTGTACCTGTCCTGGGAGTGTTTGATGGGGACAGTGTAGAGGGAGATTTACTCTGTATCTAACCCCGTGCTGTACCTGTCCTGGGAGTGTTTGATGGGGACGGTGTAGAGGGAGATTTACTCTGTATCTAACCCCGTACTGTACCTGTCCAGGGAGTGTTTGATTGGGAAGGTGTAGAGGAAGATTTACTCTGTATCTAACCCCGTGCTGTACCTGTCCTGGGAGTGTTTGATGGGGACAGTGTAGAGGGAGATTTATTCTTTATCTAACCCCGAGCTGTACCTGTCCTGGGAGTGTTTGATGGGGACAGTGTAGAGGTAGCTTTACTCTGTATCTAACCCCGTGCTGTACCTGTCCTGGGAGTGTTTGATGGGGACGGTGTAGAGGGAGCTTTACTCTGTATCTAACCGCGTGCTGTACCTGTCCTGGGAGTGTTTGATGGGGATGTGTGGGTACAGTCAGTGATATGAGAGTGTGCCCTCTGTGAGAGTTGTGTTTTCTCTGTTTATCGATGAGTGTCTCCAGGCTGGTGCGCTTCTGTCACTGATGGCCGGTTTGTGTGTTCTCTCTCCGCAGGTCAATATGCATTACAGCGATGTACCAGACAGTCCGATACTCTGTGTGCCGTCTGCCGAGAGGGGGAGTTCACCGAGTTCTGGAATTATGTCCGCGAGTGTCAAATTTGCCCCTCCTGTGATCACCGTATGTATTGCCCTTAGAGGGGGTAAGGGTATGTGAGGGACAGAGGCCGGGTAATGGAATCGAGATCGGGGTCTGGAGTGTGTCAAGTCTTGAGCGGAACAGGATCGAGAGGGGCTGAATGGCCTCCTGCTGTTCCTGTGTAACAGGCTCGAGAGGGGCTGAATGGCCTCCTGCTGTTGAACGGCTGGGAACGCAGGGCGATGGTGGGCGGGAAGATGAAAAGTTATACGCCTTTGAGAGTTTCTGGTTTCGGGGGGAGGGTTGGCAGCAGCGAGCGGGGAGTCTCGGCCTCGGACTAATCCCTCGGTCTCCGAATTACTCCGCTGCAGGGAGGGGGCTGGTAGTGAGGCAGAACTGCACGAGTCAACACAAAACCGAGTGTGAGTGTGCCCAGGGACATCACTGCGTCGAAGGGCAGCGCTGCTCGGAGTGTGAGCGGCACACAGAATGTCCTCCGGGGCAAGAAGAGGCACAACAAGGTGAGACACGTTTTGCACATAGCACACCCCGAAACCCCTCCCTCTGATTCCAGGGTATCTCACTCCCGGGGTATCTGTTATTCTATATATAAACCACCCCGAACCCCTCGATTAGATTCCAGTCTGTAACTCACTCCCGAGGATCTGTTATTCTGTATATAAACCACCCCGAACCCCTCGATTAGATTCCAGTCTGTAACTCACTCCCAGGCACCTGTTATTCTATATATAAACCGCCCCGAACCCCTCGATTAGATTCCAGTCTGTAACTCCCTCCCGGGTATCTGTTATTCTATATATAAACCCCCCCGAACCCCTCGATTAGATTCCAGTCTGTAACTCACTCCCGGGTATCTGTTATTCTATATATAAACCACCCCCGAACCCCTCGATAAGATTCCAGTCTGTAACTCACTCCCGGGTATCTGTTATTCTATATATAAACCACCCCCGAACCCCTCGATAAGATTCCAGTCTGTAACTCACTCCCGGGTATCTGTTATTCTATATATAAACCCCCTGAACCCCTCGATTAGATTCCAGTCTGTAACTCACTCCCGGGTATCTGTTATTCTGTATATAAACCACCCTGAACCCCTCGATTAGATTCCAGTCTGTAACTCACTCCAGGTAGTATATGAATGAACCAATGTTTTCAGACCATTCATACTCTACCTCGTCGACACTCTTGCCGGGAATTCACCTCCCGGAATTATGTCCGCGAACAAATTTCCCTGTGATCACCGTATGTATTGCCCTTAGAGTAAGGGTGTGAGGGACAGGGCATTAATGGAATCGAGATCGGGTCTGGAGTGTGTCAAGTCTTGAGCGGAACAGGATGAGAGGGCTGAACTCCCCTGCTGTTCTGAACACTCGAGAGGGGCTGAATGGCCTCAGCTGTGAACGGCTGGGAACGCAGGGCGATGGTGGGCGGGAGATGAAAAGTTATACGCCTTTGAGATTTCTGGTTTCCCTCAGGGTTGGCAGCCGACGAGCGGCTCTCCCTCGGACTAACCCTCGGTCTGCGCATTACCTCAGTAGGGAGGGGCCGGTAGTGCGGCAGACTGCCTCAGTACAAAACCTGTGAGATTGCCCAGGGACATCACTCGTCAAGGGCACCTGCCGGAGTGTGAGCGGCCACAGTACTGTCCCTCCGGGGCAGTGAGGCTCTCCCTCAGCACTGACCCTCATAGACACCCCGGCTCTCCCTCCCACTGACCATGTGACAGTGCGGCACTCCCTCATTCTACTGACCCTCCGACAGTGCGGCACTCCCTCAGTACTGACCCCCGGGGTGCGGCTCTCCCTCAATACTGACCCTCCGAATGCGGCTCTCCCTCAGTACTGACCATCCCACAGTGCGGCTCTCCCTCAGTACTGACCCTCCGACAGTGCGGCTCTCCCTCAGCACTGACCCTCCGACAGTGCGGCTCTCCCTCAGCACTGACCCTCTGACATTGCGGCTCTCCCTCAGTACTGACCCTCCGACAGTGCCGCACTCCCTCAGTACTGACCATCTGACAGTGCGGCTCTCCCTCAGTACTGACCCTCCGACAGTGCGGCTCTCCCTCAGTACTGACCCTCCGACAGTGCGGCTCTCCCTCAGCACTGACCCTCCGACAGTGCGGCTCTCCCTCAGTACTGACCCTCTGACAGTGCGGCTCTCCCTCTGTACTGACCCTCAAACCGTGCGGCTCTCCCTGAGCAGTGACCCTCAGAAATTGCGGCACTCCCTCAGTACTGACCCTCTGACACTGTAGCACTCCCTCAGCACTGACCCTCCGACAGTGCGGCGCTCCCTCAGTACTGACCCTCCGACAGTGCAGCACTCCCTCAGTACTGACCCTCTGACAGTGCAGCACTCCCTCATTACTGACCCTCCACAGTGCGGCTCTCCCTCAGCACTGACCCTCCGACAGTGCGGCACTCCCTCAGTACTGACCCTCCGACAGGTGCGGCTCTCCCTCAGTACTGACCCTCCGACAGTGCTGCACTCCCTCAGTACTGACCCTCCGACAGTGCGGCACTCCCTCAGCACTGACCCACCGACAGTGTTGCTCTCCCTCAGTACTGACCCTCCGACAGTGCGGCTCTCCCTCAGTACTGACCCTCCGACAGTGCGGCTCTACCTCAGTACTGACCCTCCGACAGTACTGCACTCCCTCAGTACTGACCCTCCGACAGTGCAGCACTCCCTCAGTACTGACCCTCCGACAGTGCGGCACTCCCTCAGTACTGACCCTCTGACAGTGCAGCACTCCCTCAGTACTGACCCTCCGACAGTGCGGCACTCCCTCAGTACTGACCCTCTGACAGTGCGGCTCTCCCTCAGTACTGACCCTCCGACAGTGCGGCACTCCCTCAGTACTGACCCTCTGACAGTGCGGCACTCCCTCAGTACTGACCCTCCGACAGTGCGGCTCTCCCTCAGTACTGACCCTCCGACAGTGCGCTCTCCCTCAGTACTGACCCTCCGACAGTGCGGCTCTCCCTCAGCACTGACCCTCCGACAGTGCGGCACTCCCTCAGTACTGACCTCCGACAGTGCGGCTCCCTCAGTACTGACTCCTCCGACAGTGAGGCTCTCCCTCAGCACTGACCCTCCGACAGTGCAGCACTCCCTCAGTACTGACCCTCTGACAGTGCAGCTCTCCCTCAATACTGACCCTCCGACATCGCTGCACTCCCTCAGTACTGACCCTCCGACAGTGCGGCTCTCCCTCAGTACGGACCCTCCGACAGTGCGGCACTCCCTCAGTACTGACCCTCCGACAGTGCGGCTCTCCCTCAGTACTGACCCTCTGACAGTGCGGCTCTCCCTCAGTACTGACACAACTCTCGACAGTGCGGCACTCCCTCAGTACGGACCCTCCGACAGTGCGGCTCTCCCTCAGTACTGACCCTCGACAGTGCGGCTCTCCCTCAGTACTGACCCTCCGACAGTGCGGCTCTCCCTCAGTACTGACCCTCCGACAGTGCGGCACTCCCTCAGTACTGACCCTCCGACAGTGCGGCTCTCCCTCAGTACTGACCCTCTGACAGTGCGGCTCTCCCTCAGCACTGACCCTCCGACAGTGCGGCACTCCCTCAGTACTGACCCTCCGACAGTGCGGCACTCCCTCAGTACTGACCCTCCGACAGTGCGGCTCTCCCTCAGCACTGACCCTCCGACAGTGCGGCTATCCCTCAGCACTGACCCTCCGACAGTGCAGCGCTCCCTCAGCACTGACCATCCGACAGTGCTGCACCCCTCAGTACTGACCCTCCGACAGTGCGGCTCTCCGTCAGTACTGACCCTCCGACAGTGCGGCTCTCCCTCAGTACTGACCCTCCGACAGTGCGGCTCTCCCTCAGTACTGACCCTCCGACAGTGCGGCTCTCCCTCAGTACTGACCCTCCGACAGTGCGGCTCTCCCTCAGCACTGACCCTCCGACAGTGCGGCTCTCCCTCAGCACTGACCCTCCGACAGTGCAGCTCTCCCTCAGTACTGACCCTCCGACAGTGCGGCTCTCCCTCAGTACTGACCCTCCGACAGTGCGGCTCTCCCTCAGTACTGACCCTCTGACAGTGCGGCTCTCCCTCAGTACTGACCCTCCGACAGTGCGGCTCTCCCTCAGTACTGACCCTCCGACAGTGCGGCACTCCCTCAGCACTGACCCTCCGACAGTGCGGCTCTCCCTCAGCACTGACCCTCCGACAGTGCGGCACTCCCTCAGTACTGACCCTCCGACAGTGCGGCTCTCCCTCAGTACTGACCCTCCGACAGTGCGGCACTCCCTCAGTACTGACCCTCCGACAGTGCGGCACTCCCTCAGTACTGACCCTCTGACAGTGCGGCACTCCCTCAGTACTGACCCTCCGACAGTGCGGCACTCCCTCAGTACTGACCCTCCGACAGTGCAGCACTCCCTCAGTACTGACCCTCCGACAGTGCGGCACTCCCTCAGTACTGACCCTCTGACAGTGCGGCACTCCCTCAGTACTGACCCTCCGACAGTGCGGCACTCCCTCAGTACTGACCCTCCGACAGTGCGGCACTCCCTCAGTACTGACCCTCCGACAGTGCGGCTCTCCCTCAGCACTGACCCTCCGACAGTGCGGCACTCCCTCAGTACTGACCCTCCGACAGTGCGGCTCTCCCTCAGTACTGACCCTCCGACAGTGCGGCTCTCCCTCAGCACTGACCCTCCGACAGTGCGGCACTCCCTCAGTACTGACCCTCCGACAGTGCAGCACTCCCTCAGTACTGACCCTCCGACAGTGCGGCACTCCCTCAGCACTGACCCTCCGACAGTGCGGCACTCCCTCAGTACTGACCCTCCGACAGTGCGGCACTCCCTCAGTACTGACCCTCCGACAGTGCAGCACTCCCTCAGTACTGACCCTCCGACAGTGCGGCTCTCCCTCAGTACTGACCCTCCGACAGTGCGGCACTCCCTCAGTACTGACCCTCCGACAGTGCGGCTCTCCCTCAGTACTGACCCTCCGACAGTGTAGCACTCCCTCAGTACTGACCCTCCGACAGTGCGGCACTCCCTCAGTACTGACCCTCCGACAGTGCGGCACTCCCTCAGTACTGACCCTCCGACAGTGCGGCACTCCCTCAGCACTGACCCTCCGACAGTGCGGCTCTCCCTCAGTACTGACCCTCCGACAGTGCAGCACTCCCTCAGTACTGACCCTCCGACAGTGCGGCACTCCCTCAGTACTGACCCTCCGACAGTGCGGCTCTCCCTCAGTACTGACCCTCCGACAGTGCGGCACTCCCTCAGTACTGACCCTCCGACAGTGCGGCTCTCCCTCAGTACTGACCCTCCGACAGTGCGGCTCTCCCTCAGTACTGACCCTCCGACAGTGCGGCTCTCCCTCAGTACTGACCCTCCGACAGTGCGGCACTCCCTCAGTACTGACCCTCCGACAGTGCGGCTCTCCCTCAGCACTGACCCTCCGACAGTGCGGCACTCCCTCAGTACTGACCCTCCGACAGTGCGGCTCTCCCTCAGTACTGACCCTCCGACAGTGCGGCACTCCCTCAGTACTGACCCTCCGACAGTGCGGCACTCCCTCAGTACTGACCCTCCGACAGTGCGGCTCTCCCTCAGTACTGACCCTCCGACAGTGCGGCACTCCCTCAGTACTGACCCTCCGACAGTGCGGCTCTCCCTCAGTACTGACCCTCCGACAGTGCGGCACTCCCTCAGTACTGACCCTCCGACAGTGCGGCACTCCCTCAGTACTGACCCTCCGACAGTGCGGCTCTCCCTCAGTACTGACCCTCCGACAGTGCGGCACTCCCTCAGTACTGACCCTCCGACAGTGCGGCGCTCCCTCAGTACTGACCCTCCGACAGTGCGGCTCTCCCTCAGTACTGACCCTCCGACAGTGCGGCTCTCCCTCAGTACTACTGACCCTCCGACAGTGCGGCTCTCCCTCAGTACTGACCCTCCGACAGTGCGGCACTCCCTCAGTACTGACCCTCCGACAGTGCGGCTCTCCCTCAGTACTGACCCTCCGACAGTGCGGCTCTCCCTCAGTACTGACCCTCCGACAGTGCGGCTCTCCCTCAGTACTGACCCTCTGACAGTGCGGCTCTCCCTCAGCACTGACCCTCCGACAGTGCGGCTCTCCCTCAGTACTGACCCTCCGACAGTGCGGCACTCCCTCAGTACTGACCCTCCGACAGTGCGGCTCTCCCTCAGTACTGACCCTCCGACAGTGCGGCACTCCCTCAGTACTGACCCTCCGACAGTGCGGCACTCCCTCAGTACTGACCCTCCGACAGTGCGGCACTCCCTCAGTACTGACCCTCCGACAGTGCGGCTCTCCCTCAGCACTGACCCTCCGACAGTGCGGCACTCCCTCAGTACTGACCCTCCGACAGTGCGGCTCTCCCTCAGTACTGACCCTCCGACAGTGCGGCACTCCCTCAGTACTGACCCTCCGACAGTGCGGCACTCCCTCAGTACTGACCCTCCGACAGTGCGGCACTCCCTCAGTACTGACCCTCCGACAGTGCGGCTCTCCCTCAGTACTGACCCTCCGACAGTGCGGCTCTCCCTCAGTACTGACCCTCCGACAGTGCGGCACTCCCTCAGTACTGACCCTCCGACAGTGCGGCTCTCCCTCAGTACTGACCCTCCGACAGTGCGGCACTCCCTCAGTACTGACCCTCCGACAGTGCGGCTCTCCCTCAGTACTGACCCTCCGACAGTGCGGCTCTCCCTCAGTACTGACCCTCCGACAGTGCGGCTCTCCCTCAGTACTGACCCTCCGACAGTGCGGCTCTCCCTCAGTACTGACCCTCCGACAGTGCGGCTCTCCCTCAGTACTGACCCTCCGACAGTGCAGCAATCCCTCAGTACTGACCCTCCGACAGTGCCGCTCTCACTCAGTACTGACCCTCCGACAGTGCAGCTCTCCCTCAGTACTGACCCTCCGACAGTGCGGCACTCCCTCAGTACTGACCCTCCGACAGTGCGGCTCTCCCTCAGTACTGACCCTCCGACAGTGCGGCTCTCCCTCAGTACTGACCCTCCGACAGTGCGGCACTCCCTCAGTACTGACCCTCCGACAGTGCGGCACTCCCTCAGCACTGACCCTCCGACAGTGCGGCACTCCCTCAGTACTGACCCTCCGACAGTGCGGCACTCCCTCAGTACTGACCCTCCGACAGTGCGGCCTCCCTCAGTACTGACCCTCCGACAGTGCGGCTCTCCCTCTCCCTCAGTGCGACCCCTCAGTACTGACCCCCCCGAGTACTGACCCTCCGACAGTGCGGCACTCCCTCAGTACTGACCCTCCGACAGTGCGGCTCTCCCTCAGTACTGACCCTCCGACAGTGCGGCTCTCCCTCAGTACTGACCCTCCGACAGTGCGGCTCCCTCAGTACTGACCCTCCGACAGTGCGGCTCTCCCTCAGTACTGACCCTCCGACAGTGCGGCACTCCCTCAGTACTGACCCTCCGACAGTGCGGCACTCCCTCAGTACTGACCCTCCGACAGTGCGGCTCTCCCTCAGTACTGACCCTCCGACAGTGCGGCACTCCCTCAGTACTGACCCTCCGACAGTGCGGCCTCCCTCAGTACTGACCCTCCGACAGTGCGGCTCTCCCTCAGTACTGACCCTCCGACAGTGCGGCACTCCCTCAGTACTGACCCTCCGACAGTGCGGCTCTCCCTCAGTACTGACCCTCCGACAGTGCGGCGCTCCCTCAGTACTGACCCTCCGACAGTGCGGCTCTCCCTCAGTACTGACCCTCCGACAGTGCGGCACTCCCTCAGTACTGACCCTCCGACAGTGCGGCACTCCCTCAGTACTGACCCTCCGACAGTGCGGCTCTCCCTCAGTACTGACCCTCCGACAGTGCGGCTCTCCCTCAGTACTGACCCTCCGACAGTGCGGCACTCCCTCAGTACTGACCCTCCGACAGTGCGGCTCTCCCTCAGTACTGACCCTCCGACAGTGCGGCTCTCCCTCAGTACTGACCCTCCGACAGTGCGGCACTCCCTCAGTACTGACCCTCCGACAGTGCGGCACTCCCTCAGTACTGACCCTCCGACAGTGCGGCGCTCCCTCAGTACTGACCCTCCGACAGTGCGGCACTCCCTCAGTACTGACCCTCCGACAGTGCGGCACTCCCTCAGTACTGACCCTCCGACAGTGCGGCACTCCCTCAGTACTGACCCTCCGACAGTGCGGCTCTCCCTCAGTACTGACCCTCCGACAGTGCGGCTCTCCCTCAGTACTGACCCTCCGACAGTGCGGCACTCCCTCAGCACTGACCCTCCGACAGTGCGGCTCTCCCTCAGTACTGACCCTCCGACAGTGCGGCTCTCCCTCAGTACTGACCCTCCGACAGTGCGGCACTCCCTCAGTACTGACCCTCCGACAGTGCGGCTCTCCCTCAGTACTGACCCTCCGACAGTGCGGCGCTCCCTCAGTACTGACCCTCCGACAGTGCGGCTCTCCCTCAGTACTGACCCTCCGACAGTGCAGCACTCCCTCAGTACTGACCCTCCGACAGTGCGGCCTCCCTCAGTACTGACCCTCCGACAGTGCGGCCTCCCTCAGTACTGACCCTCCGACAGTGCGGCACTCCCTCAGTACTGACCCTCCGACAGTGCGGCACTCCCTCAGTACTGACCCTCCGACAGTGCGGCACTCCCTCAGTACTGACCCTCCGACAGTGCGGCTCTCCCTCAGTACTGACCCTCCGACAGTGCGGCTCTCCCTCAGTACTGACCCTCCGACAGTGCGGCACTCCCTCAGTACTGACCCTCCGACAGTGCGGCTCTCCCTCAGTACTGACCCTCCGACAGTGCGGCTCTCCCTCAGTACTGACCCTCCGACAGTGCGGCACTCCCTCAGTACTGACCCTCCGACAGTGCGGCTCTCCCTCAGTACTGACCCTCCGACAGTGCGGCACTCCCTCAGCACTGACCCTCCGACAGTGCGGCACTCCCTCAGTACTGACCCTCCGACAGTGCGGCTCTCCCTCAGTACTGACCCTCCGACAGTGCGGCACTCCCTCTCAGTACTGACCCTCCGACAGTGCGGCTCTCCCCTCAGTACTGACCCTCCGACAGTGCGGCACTCCCTCAGTACTGACCCTCCGACAGTGCGGCACTCCCTCAGCACTGACCCTCCGACAGTGCGGCACTCCCTCAGTACTGACCCTCCGACAGTGCGGCTCTCCCTCAGTACTGACCCTCCGACAGTGCGGCACTCCCTCAGTACTGACCCTCCGACAGTGCGGCTCTCCCTCAGTACTGACCCTCCGACAGTGCGGCACTCCCTCAGTACTGACCCTCCGACAGTGCGCACTCCCTCAGTACTGACCCTCCGACAGTGCGGCCTCCCTCAGTACTGACCCTCCGACAGTGCGGCACTCCCTCAGTACTGACCCTCCGACAGTGCGGCACTCCCTCAGTACTGACCCTCCGACAGTGCGGCACTCCCTCAGTACTGACCCTCCGACAGTGCGGCACTCCCTCAGTACTGACCCTCCGACAGTGCGGCCTCCCTCAGTACTGACCCTCCGACAGTGCGGCTCTCCCTCAGTACTGACCCTCCGACAGTGCGGCTCTCCCTCAGTACTGACCCTCCGACAGTGCGGCTCTCCCTCAGTACTGACCCTCCGACAGTGCGGCACTCCCTCAGTACTGACCCTCCAACAGTGCGGCTCCCTCAGTACTGACCCTCCAACAGTGCGGCACTCCCTCAGTACTGACCCTCCGACAGTGCGGCTCTCCCTCAGTACTGACCCTCCGACAGTGCGGCACTCCCTCAGTACTGACCCTCCGACAGTGCGGCACTCCCTCAGTACTGACCCTCCGACAGTGCGGCACTCCCTCAGTACTGACCCTCCGACAGTGCGGCACTCCCTCAGTACTGACCCTCCGACAGTGCCGCACTCCCTCAGTACTGACCCTCCGACAGTGCGGCACTCCCTCAGCACTGACCCTCCGACAGTGCGGCTCTCCCTCAGTACTGACCCTCCGACAGTGCGGCTCTCCCTCAGTACTGACCCTCCGACAGTGCGGCTCTCCCTCAGTACTGACCCTCCGACAGTGCGGCTCTCCCTCAGTACTGACCCTCCGACAGTGCGGCTCTCCCTCAGTACTGACCCTCCGACAGTGCGGCTCTCCCTCAGTACTGACCCTCCGACAGTGCGGCTCTCCCTCAGTACTGACCCTCCGACAGTGCGGCACTCCCTCAGTACTGACCCTCCGACAGTGCGGCTCTCCCTCAGTACTGACCCTCCGACAGTGCGGCACTCCCTCAGTACTGACCCTCCGACAGTGCGGCTCTCCCTCAGTACTGACCCTCCGACAGTGCGGCACTCCCTCAGTACTGACCCTCCGACAGTGCGGCTCTCCCTCAGCACTGACCCTCCGACAGTGCGGCTCTCCCTCAGTACTGACCCTCCGACAGTGCGGCACTCCCTCAGTACTGACCCTCCGACAGTGCGGCGCTCCCTCAGTACTGACCCTCCGACAGTGCGGCACTCCCTCAGTACTGACCCTCCGACAGTGCGGCTCTCCCTCAGTACTGACCCTCCGACAGTGCGGCTCTCCCTCAGTACTGACCCTCCGACAGTGCGGCACTCCCTCAGTACTGACCCTCCGACAGTGCGGCACTCCCTCAGTACTGACCCTCCGACAGTGCGGCACTCCCTCAGTACTGACCCTCCGACAGTGCGGCTCTCCCTCAGTACTGACCCTCCGACAGTGCGGCACTCCCTCAGTACTGACCCTCCGACAGTGCGGCTCTCCCTCAGTACTGACCCTCCGACAGTGCGGCACTCCCTCAGTACTGACCCTCCGACAGTGCGGCACTCCCTCAGTACTGACCCTCCGACAGTGCGGCTCTCCCTCAGTACTGACCCTCCGACAGTGCGGCCTCCCTCAGTACTGACCCTCCGACAGTGCGGCACTCCCTCAGTACTGACCCTCCGACAGTGCGGCACTCCCTCAGTACTGACCCTCCGACAGTGCGGCACTCCCTCAGTACTGACCCTCCGACAGTGCGGCACTCCCTCAGTACTGACCCTCCGACAGTGCGGCTCTCCCTCAGTACTGACCCTCCGACAGTGCGGCACTCCCTCAGTACTGACCCTCCGACAGTGCGGCACTCCCTCAGTACTGACCCTCCGACAGTGCGGCTCTCCCTCAGTACTGACCCTCCGACAGTGCGGCACTCCCTCAGTACTGACCCTCCGACAGTGCGGCACTCCCTCAGTACTGACCCTCCGACAGTGCGGCACTCCCTCAGTACTGACCCTCCGACAGTGCGGCACTCCCTCAGTACTGACCCTCCGACAGTGCGGCACTCCCTCAGTACTGACCCTCCGACAGTGCGGCACTCCCTCAGTACTGACCCTCCGACAGTGCGGCACTCCCTCAGTACTGACCCTCCGACAGTGCGGCCTCCCTCAGTACTGACCCTCCGACAGTGCGGCTCTCCCTCAGTACTGACCCTCCGACAGTGCGGCACTCCCTCAGTACTGACCCTCCGACAGTGCGGCACTCCCTCAGTACTGACCCTCCGACAGTGCGCGCTCCCCTCAGTACTGACCCTCCGACAGTGCGGCACTCCCTCAGTACTGACCCTCCGACAGTGCGGCTCTCCCTCAGTACTGACCCTCCGACAGTGCGGCTCTCCCTCAGTACTGACCCTCCGACAGTGCGGCTCTCTCTCAGTACTGACCCTCCGACAGTGCGGCACTCCCTCAGTACTGACCCTCCGACAGTGCAGCAGTCCCTCAGTACTGACCCTCCGACAGTGCGTCTCTCCCTCAGTACTGACGCTCTGATAGTGCGGCTCTCCCTCAGTACTGACCCTCCGACAGTGCGGCACTCCCTCAGTACTGACCCTCCGACAGTGCGGCTCTCCCTCAGTACTGACCCTCCGACAGTGCGGCACTCCCTCAGTACTGACCCTCCGACAGTGCGGCACTCCCTCAGTACTGACCCTCCGACAGTGCGGCTCTCCCTCAGTACTGACCCTCCGACAGTGCGGCACTCCCTCAGTACTGACCCTCCGACAGTGCGGCTCTCCCTCAGTACTGACCCTCCGACAGTGCGGCTCTCCCTCAGTACTGACCCTCCGACAGTGCGGCTCTCCCTCAGTACTGACCCTCCGACAGTGCGGCTCTCCCTCAGTACTGACCCTCCGACAGTGCGGCACTCCCTCAGTACTGACCCTCCGACAGTGCGGCACTCCCTCAGTACTGACCCTCCGACAGTGCGGCACTCCCTCAGTACTGACCCTCCGACAGTGCGGCACTCCCTCAGTACTGACCCTCCGACAGTGCGGCTCTCCCTCAGTACTGACCCTCCGACAGTGCGGCACTCCCTCAGTACTGACCCTCCGACAGTGCGGCCTCCCTCAGTACTGACCCTCCGACAGTGCGGCTCTCCCTCAGTACTGACCCTCCGACAGTGCGGCACTCCCTCAGTACTGACCCTCCGACAGTGCGGCTCTCCCTCAGTACTGACCCTCCGACAGTGCGGCTCTCCCTCAGTACTGACCCTCCGACAGTGCGGCTCTCCCTCAGTACTGACCCTCCGACAGTGCGGCACTCCCTCAGTACTGACCCTCCGACAGTGCGGCTCTCCCTCAGTACTGACCCTCCGACAGTGCGGCTCTCCCTCAGTACTGACCCTCCGACAGTGCGGCACTCCCTCAGTACTGACCCTCCGACAGTGCAGCTCTCCCTCAGTACTGACCCTCCGACAGTGCGGCACTCCCTCAGTACTGACCCTCCGACAGTGCGGCTCTCCCTCAGTACTGACCCTCCGACAGTGCGGCACTCCCTCAGTACTGACCCTCCGACAGTGCGGCACTCCCTCAGTACTGACCCTCCGACAGTGCGGCACTCCCTCAGTACTGACCCTCCGACAGTGCGGCACTCCCTCAGTACTGACCCTCCGACAGTGCGGCTCTCCCTCAGCACTGACCCTCCGACAGTGCGGCACTCCCTCAGTACTGACCCTCCGACAGTGCGGCACTCCCTCAGTACTGACCCTCCGACAGTGCGGCTCCCTCAGTACTGACCCTCCGACAGTGCGGCACTCCCTCAGTACTGGCCCTCCAACAGTGCGGCGCTCCCTCAATGCTGACCCTCCGACAGTGCGGCACTCCCTCAGTACTGACCCTCCGACAGTCCGGCACTCCCTCAGTACTGACCCTCCGACAGTTCGGCACTCCCTCAGTACTGACCCTCCGACAGTGCGGCACTCCCTCAGTACTGACCCTCCGACAGTGCGGCCCTCCCTCAGTACTGACCCTCCGACAGTGCGGCCTCCCTCAGTACTGACCCTCCGACAGTGCGGCACTCCCTCAGTACTGACCCTCCGACAGTGCGGCACTCCCTCAGTACTGACCCTCCGACAGTGCGGCTCTCCCTCAGAACTGACCCTCCGACAGTGCGGCTCTCCCTCAGTACTGACCCTCCGACAGTGCGGCACTCCCTCAGTACTGACCCTCCGACAGTGCGGCTCTCCCTCAGTACTGACCCTCCGACAGTGCGGCACTCCCTCAGTACTGACCCTCCGACAGTGCGGCTCTCCCTCAGTACTGACCCTCCGACAGTGCGGCGCTCCCTCAGTACTGACCCTCCGACAGTGCGGCACTCCCTCAGTACTGACCCTCCGACAGTGCGGCACTCCCTCAGTACTGACCCTCCGACAGTGCGGCACTCCCTCAGTACTGACCCTCCGACAGGGCGGCACTCCCTCAGTACTGACCCTCCGACAGTGCGGCACTCCCTCAGTACTGACCCTCCGACAGTGCGGCTCTCCCTCAGTACTGACCCTCCGACAGTGCGGCACTCCCTCAGTACTGACCCTCCGACAGTGCGGCACTCCCTCAGTACTGACCCTCCGACAGTGCGGCTCTCCCTCAGTACTGACCCTCCGACAGTGCGGCACTCCCTCAGTACTGACCCTCCGACAGTGCGGCACTCCCTCAGTACTGACCCTCCGACAGTGCGGCACTCCCTCAGTACTGACCCTCCGACAGTGCGGCTCTCCCTCAGTACTGACCCTCCGACAGTGCGGCACTCCCTCAGTACTGACCCTCCGACAGTGCGGCTCTCCCTCTGTACTGACCCTCCGACAGTGCGGCACTCCCTCAGTACTGACCCTCCGACAGTGCGGCTCTCCCTCAGTACTGACCCTCCGACAGTGCGGCTCTCCCTCAGTACTGACCCTCCGACAGTGCGGCACTCCCTCAGTACTGACCCTCCGACAGTGCGGCACTCCCTCAGTACTGACCCTCCGACAGTGCGGCACTCCCTCAGTACTGACCCTCCGACAGTGCGGCTCTCCCTCAGTACTGACCCTCCGACAGTGCGGCTCTCCCTCAGTACTGACCCTCCGACAGTGCGGCACTCCCTCAGTACTGACCCTCCGACAGTGCGGCTCTCCCTCAGTACTGACCCTCCGACAGTGCGGCACTCCCTCAGTACTGACCCTCCGACAGTGCGGCGCTCCCTCAGTACTGACCCTCCGACAGTGCGGCACTCCCTCAGTACTGACCCTCCGACAGTGCGGCTCTCCCTCAGTACTGACCCTCCGACAGTGCGGCACTCCCTCAGTACTGACCCTCCGACAGTGCGGCACTCCCTCAGTACTGACCCTCCGACAGTGCGGCTCTCCCTCAGTATTGACCCTCCGACAGTGCGGCACTCCCTCAGTACTGACCCTCCGACAGTGCGGCTCTCCCTCAGTACTGACCCTCCGACAGTGCGGCTCTCCCTCAGTACTGACCCTCCGACAGTGCGGCTCTCCCTCAGTACTGACCCTCCGACAGTGCGGCTCTCCCTCAGTACTGACCCTCCGACAGTGCGGCACTCCCTCAGTACTGACCCTCCGACAGTGCGGCACTCCCTCAGTACTGACCCTCCGACAGTGCGGCTCTCCCTCAGTACTGACCCTCCGACAGTGCGGCTCTCCCTCAGTACTGACCCTCCGACAGTGCGGCTCTCCCTCAGTACTGACCCTCCGACAGTGCGGCTCTCCCTCAGTACTGACCCTCCGACAGTGCGGCTCTCCCTCAGTACTGACCCTCCGACAGTGCGGCTCTCCCTCAGTACTGACCCTCCGACAGTGCGGCACTCCCTCAGTACTGACCCTCCGACAGTGCGGCTCTCCCTCAGCACTGACCCTCCGACAGTGCGGCACTCCCTCAGTACTGACCCTCCGACAGTGCGGCACTCCCTCAGTACTGACCCTCCGACAGTGCGGCACTCCCTCAGTACTGACCCTCCGACAGTGCGGCACTCCCTCAGTACTGACCCACCAACAGTGCGGTGCTCCCTCAGTACTGACCCTCCGACAGTGCGGCTCTCCCTCAGCAGTGACCCACCAACAGTGCGGCACTCCCTCAGTACTGACCCTCCGACAGGGCGGCACTCACTCAGTACTGACCCTCAGACAGTGCGTCTCTCCCTCAGTACTGACCCTCCGACAGTAAGGCTCTCCCTCAGCACTGACCCTCTGACAGTGCGGTTCTCCCTCAGCACTGACCCTCCGACAGTGCGGCGCTCCCTCAGTACTGACCCTCCGACAGTGCGGCTCTCCCTCAGTACTGACCCTCCGACAGTGCGGCACTCCCTCAGTACTGACCCTCCGACAGTGCGGCTCTCCCTCAGTACTGACCCTCCGACAGTGCGGCACTCCCTCAGTACTGACCCTCCGACAGTGCGGCACTCCCTCAGTACTGACCCTCCGACAGTGCGGCCTCCCTCAGTACTGACCCTCCGACAGTGCGGCACTCCCTCAGTACTGACCCTCCGACAGTGCGGCACTCCCTCAGTACTGACCCTCCGACAGTGCGGCACTCCCTCAGTACTGACCCTCCGACAGTGCGGCTCTCCCTCAGTACTGACCCTCCGACAGTGCGGCACTCCCTCAGTACTGACCCTCCGACAGTGCGGCACTCCCTCAGTACTGACCCTCCGACAGTGCGGCACTCCCTCAGTACTGACCCTCCGACAGTGCGGCACTCCCTCAGTACTGACCCTCCGACAGTGCGGCACTCCCTCAGTACTGACCCTCCGACAGTGCGTCTCTCCCTCAGTACTGACCCTCCGACAGTGCGGCGCTCCCTCAGTACTGACCCTCCGACAGTGCGGCTCTCCCTCAGTACTGACCCTCCGACAGTGCGGCTCTCCCTCAGTACTGACCCTCCGACAGTGCGGCACTCCCTCAGTACTGACCCTCCGACTTTGCTGCGCTCCCTCAGTACTGACCCTCCGACAGTGCGGCACTCCCTCAGCGCTGACCCCCCGTCACTGCGGCACTCCCTCAGTACTGACCCTCCGACAGTGCGGCACTCCCTCAGTACTGACCCTCCGACAGTGCGGCTCTCCCTCAGTACTGACCCTCCGACAGTGCGTCTCCCTCAGTACTGACCCTCCGACAGTGCGGCACTCCCTCAGTACTGACCCTCCGACAGTGCGGCACTCCCTCAGTACTGACCCTCCGACAGTGCGGCACTCCCTCAGTACTGACCCTCCGACAGTGCTGCACTCCCTCAGTACTGACCCTCCGACAGTGCGGCTCTCCCTCAGTACTGACCCTCCGACAGTGCGGCACTCCCTCAGTACTGACCCTCCGACAGTGCGGCACTCCCTTCAACTGACCCTCCGACAGTGCGGCTCTCCCTCAGTACTGACCCTCCGACAGTGCGGCACTCCCTCATACTGACCCTCCCTCCGACAGTGCGGCTCTCCCTCAGTACTGACCCTCCGACAGTGCGGCACTCCCTCAGTACTGACCCTCCGACAGTGCGGCTCTCCCTCAGTACTGACCCTCCGACAGTGCGGCGCTCCCTCAGTACTGACCCTCCGACAGTGCGGCACTCCCTCAGTACTGACCCTCAGACAGTGCGGCTCTCCCTCAGTACTGACCCTCCGACAGTGCGGCTCTCCCTCAGTACTGACCCTCCGACAGTGCGGCGCTCCCTCAGTACTGACCCTCCGACAGTGCGGCTCTCCCTCAGTACTGACCCTCCGACAGTGCAGAACTCCCTCAGCACTGACCCTCCACAGTGCGGCACTCCCTCAGTACTGACCCTCTGAAAGTGCGGCACTCCCTCAGTACTGACCTTCCGACAGTGCGGCGCTCCCTCAGTACTGACCCTCCGACAACGTGGCACTCCCTCAGTACTGACCCTCCGACAGTGCGGCACTCCCTCAGTACTGACCCTCCGACAGTGCGGCTCTCCCTCAGTACTGACCCTCCGACAGTGCGGCACTCCCAGTACTGACCCTCCGACAGTGCGGCACTCCCTCAGTACTGACCCTCCGACAGTGCGGCACTCCCTCAGTACTGACCCTCCGACAGTGCGGCACTCCCTCAGTACTGACCCTCCGACAGTGCGGCACTCCCTCAGTACTGACCCTCCGACAGTGCGGCACTCCCTCAGTACTGACCCTCCGACAGTGCGGCTCTCCCTCAGTACTGACCCTCCGACAGTGCGGCACTCCCTCAGTACTGACCCTCCGACAGTGCGGCTCTCCCTCAGTACTGACCCTCCGACAGTGCGGCACTCCCTCAGTACTGACCCTCCGACAGTGCGGCGCTCCCTCAGTACTGACCCTCCGACAGTGCGGCTCTCCCTCAGTACTGACCCTCCGACAGTGCGGCACTCCCTCAGTACTGACCCTCCGACAGTGCGGCACTCCGTTAGTACTGACCCTCCGACAGTGCGGCTCTCCCTCATTACTGACCCTCTGACAGAGCGGCACACCCTCATTACTGACCATCGGACAGTGCGGCACTCTTTCAGTACTGACCCTCTGACAGTCTGGCTCTCCCTCAGTACTGACCCTCCGACAGTGCGGCTCTCCCTCAGTACTGACCCTCCGACAGTGCGGCTCTCCCTCAGTACTGACCCTCCGACAGTGCGGCTCTCCCTCAGTACTGACCCTCTGACAGTGCGGCACTCCCTCAGTACTGACCCTCCGACAGTGCGGCTCTCCGTTAGTACTGACCCTCCGACAGTGCGGCACACCCTCATTACTGACCCTCTGACAGAGCGGCACACCCTCATTACTGACCATCGGACAGTGCGGCACTCTTTCAGTACTGACCCTCTGACAGTGCGGCTCTCCCTCAGTACTGACCCTCCGACAGTGCGGCTCTCCCTCAGTACTGACCCTCCGACAGTGCGGCGCTCCCTCAGTACTGACCCTCTGACAGTGCGGCACTCCCTCAGTACTGACCCTCTGACAGTGCGGCACTCCCTCAGTACTGACCCTCCGACAGTGCGGCTCTCCCTCAGTACTGACCCTCCGACAGTGCGGCTCTCCCTCAGTACTGACCCTCGACAGTGCGGCCTCCCTCAGTACTGACCCTCCGACAGTGCGCACTCCCTCAGTACTGACCCTCCGACAGTGCGGCACTCCCTCAGTACTGACCCTCCGACAGTGCGGCTCTCCCTCAGTACTGACCCTCCGACAGTGCGGCACTCCCTCAGTACTGACCCTCCGACAGTGCGGCCTCCCTCAGTACTGACCCTCCGACAGTGCGGCACTCCCTCAGTACTGACCCTCCGACAGTGCGGCTCCCTCAGTACTGACCCTCCGACAGTGCGGCACTCCCTCAGTACTGACCCTCCGACAGTGCGGCACTCCCTCAGTACTGACCCTCCGACAGTGCGGCACTCCCTCAGCACTGACCCTCCGACAGTGCGGCACTCCCTCAGTACTGACCCTCCGACAGTGCGGCTCTCCCTCAGTACTGACCCTCCGACAGTGCGGCACTCCCTCAGTACTGACCCTCCGACAGTGCGGCACTCCCCTCAGTACTGACCCTCCGACAGTGCGGCACTCCCTCAGTACTGACCCCCGACAGTGCGGCGCTCCCTCAGTACTGACCCTCCGACAGTGCGGCACTCCCTCAGTACTGACCCTCCGACAGTGCGGCACTCCCTCAGTACTGACCCTCCGACAGTGCGCACTCCCTCAGTACTGACCCTCCGACAGTGCGGCACTCCCTCAGTACTGACCCTCCGACAGTGCGGCACTCCCTCAGTACTGACCCTCCGACAGTGCGGCACTCCCTCAGTACTGACCCCCGACAGTGCGGCACTCCCTCAGTACTGACCCTCCGACAGTGCGGCTCTCCCTCCCTCAGTACTGACCCTCCGACAGTGCGGCACTCCCTCAGTACTGACCCTCCGACAGTGCGGCACTCCCTCAGTACTGACCCCTCCGACAGTGCGGCACTCCCTCAGTACTGACCCTCCGACAGTGCGGCACTCCCTCAGTACTGACCCTCCGACAGTGCGGCACTCCCTCAGTACTGACCCTCCGACAGTGCGGCACTCCCTCAGTACTGACCCTCCGACAGTGCAGCATTCCCTCAGTACTGACCCTCCGACAGTGCAGCTCTCCCTTATTACTGACCCTGCGACAGTGCGGCTCTACCTCAGTACTGACCCTCCGACAGTGCGGCACTCCCTCACAACTGACCCTACGACAGTGCAGCACTCCCTCAGTACTGACCCTCCGACAGTGCGGCTCTCCCTCAACACTGACCCTCCGACAGTGCGGCACTCCCTCAGTACTGACCCTCCGACAGTGCGGCACTCCCTCAGTACTGACCCTCCGACAGTGGCGCTCCCTCAGCTGACCCTCCGACAGTGCGGCACTCCCTCATACTGACCCTCCGACAGTGCGGCACTCCCTCAGTACTGACCCCTGACAGTGCGGCACTCCCTCAGTACTGACCCTCCGACAGTGCGGCCTCCCTCAGTACTGACCCTCCGACAGTGCGGCACTCCCCTCAGTACTGACCCTCCGACAGTGCGGCGCTCCCTCAGTACTGACCCTCCGACAGTGCGGCACTCCCTCAGTACTGACCCTCCGACAGTGCGGCACTCCCTCAGTACTGACCCTCCGACAGTGCGGCACTCCCTCAGTACTGACCCTCCGACAGTGCGGCTCTCCCTCAGTACTGACCCTCCGACAGTGCGGCACTCCCTCAGTACTGACCCTCCGACAGTGCGGCACTCCCTCAGTACTGACCCTCCGACAGTGCGGCACTCCCTCAGTACTGACCCTCCGACAGTGCGGCCACTCCTCAGTACTGACCCTCCGACAGTGCGGCACTCCCTCAGTACTGACCCTCCGACAGTGCGCTCTCCCTCAGTACTGACCCTCCGACAGTGCGGCTCTCCCTCAGTACTGACCCTCCGACAGTGCGGCGCTCCCTCAGTACTGACCCTCCGACAGTGCGGCTCTCCCTCAGCACTGACCCTCCGACAGTGCGGCCTCCCTCAGTACTGACCCTCCGACAGTGCGGCACTCCCTCAGTACTGACCCTGACAGTGCGGGCTCCCTCAGTACTGACCCTCCGACAGTGCGGCTCTCCCTCAGTACTGACCCTCCGACAGTGCGGCGCTCCCTCAGTACTGACCCTCCGACAGTGCGGCACTCCCTCAGTACTGACCCTCCGACAGTGCGGCACTCCCTCAGTACTGACCCTCCGACAGTGCGGCACTCCCTCAGTACTGACCCTCCGACAGTGCGGCCTCCCTCAGTACTGACCCTCCGACAGTGCGGCACTCCCTCAGTACTGACCCTCCGACAGTGCGGCTCTCCTCAGTACTGACCCTCCGACAGTGCGGCTCTCCCTCAGTACTGACCCTCCGACAGTGCGGCACTCCCTCAGTACTGACCCTCCGACAGTGCGGCGCTCCCTCAGTACTGACCCTCCGACAGTGCGGCACTCCCTCAGTACTGACCCTCCGACAGTGCGGCTCTCCCTCAGTACTGACCCTCCGACAGTGCGGCACTCCCTCAGTACTGACCCTCCGACAGTGCGGCTCTCCCTCAGTACTGACCCTCCGACAGTGCGGCACTCCCTCAGTACTGACCCTCCGACAGTGCGGCACTCCCTCAGTACTGACCCTCCGACAGTGCGGCACTCCCTCAGTAATGACCCTCCGACAGTGCCGATCTCCCTCAGCACTGACCCTCTGACAGTGCGGCTCTCCCTCAGTACTGACCCTCTGACAGTGCCGATCTCCCTCAGTACTGACCGTCCGACAGTGCGGCGCTCCCTCAGTACTGACCCTCCGATAGTGCGCTTTGCCTCTTTACTGACCCTCCGACAGTGCGGCTCTCCCATAGCACTGACCCTCCGACAGTGCGGCTCTCCCTCAGTACTTACACCCCGACAGTGCGGCTCTCCCTCAGTACTGACCCCCGACAGTGCGGCTCTCCCTCAGTACTGACCCTCCGACAGTGCGGCTCTCCCTCAGCACTGACCCTCCGACAGTGCGGCACTCCCTCAGTACTGACCCTCCGACAGTGCGGCACTCCCCTCAGTACTGACCCTCCGACAGTGCGGCACTCCCTCAGTACTGACCCTCCGACAGTGCGGCACTCCCTCAGTACTGACCCTCCGACAGTGTGGCGCTCCCTCAGTACTGACCCTCCACAGTGCGGCGCTCCCTCAGTACTGACCCTCCGACAGTGCGGCTCTCCCTCAGTACTGACCCTCCGACAGTGCGGCACTCCCTGAGTACTGACCCTCCGACAGTGCGGCTCTCCCTCAGTACTGACCCTCCGACAGTGCGGCACTCCCTCAGTACTGACCCTCCGACAGTGCGGCACTCCCCCTCAGTACTGACCCTCCGACAGTGCGGCACTCCCTCAGTACTGACCCTCCGACAGTGCGGCACTCCCTCAGTACTGACCCTCCGACAGTGCGCACTCCCTCAGTACTGACCCTCCGACAGTGCGGCTCTCCCTCCCTCACACTGACCCCCGACAGTGCGGCACTCCCTCAGTACTGACCCCCGACAGTGCGGCACTCCCTCAGTACTGACCCTCCGACAGTGCGGCGCTCCCTCAGTACTGACCCTCCGACAGTGCGGCACTCCCTCAGTACTGACCCTCCGACAGTGCGGCACTCCCTCAGTACTGACCCTCCGACAGTGCGGCACTCCCTCAGTACTGACCCTCCGACAGTGCGGCACTCCCTCAGTACTGACCTCCGACAGTGCGGACTCCCTCAGTACTGACCCTCCGACAGTGCGGGCCCTCCCTCAGTACTGACCCTCCGACAGTGCGGCACTCCCTCAGTACTGACCCTCCGACAGTGCGGCACTCCCTCAGTACTGACCCTCCGACAGTGCGGCACTCCCTCAGTACTGACCCTCCGACAGTGCGGCACTCCCTCAGTACTGACCCTCCGACAGTGCGGCACTCCCTCAGTACTGACCCTCCGACAGTGCGGCACTCCCTCAGTACTGACCCTCCGACAGTGCGGCACTCCCTCAGTACTGACCCTCCGACAGTGCGGCTCTCCCTCAGTACTGACCCTCCGACAGTGCGGCACTCCCTCAGTACTGACCCTCCGACAGTGCGGCACTCCCTCAGTACTGACCCTCCGACAGTGCGGCGCTCCCTCAGTACTGACCCTCCGACAGTGCGGCACTCCCTCAGTACTGACCCTCCGACAGTGCGGCACTCCCTCAGTACTGACCCTCGACAGTGCGGCACTCCCCTCAGTACTGACCCTCCGACAGTGCGGCTCTCCCTCAGTACTGACCCTCCGACAGTGCGGCACTCCCTCAGTACTGACCCTCCGACAGTGCGGCACTCCCTCAGTACTGACCCTCCGACAGTGCGGCACTCCCTCAGTACTGACCCTCCGACAGTGCGGCACTCCCTCAGTACTGACCCTCCGACAGTGCGGCACTCCCTCAGTACTGACCCTCCGACAGTGCGGCACTCCCTCAGTACTGACCCTCCGACAGTGCGGCACTCCCTCAGTACTGACCCTCCGACAGTGCGGCTCTCCCCTCAGTACTGACCCTCCGACAGTGCGGCACTCCCTCAGTACTGACCCTCCGACAGTGCGGCCTCCCTCAGTACTGACCCTCCGACAGTGCGGCTCTCCCTCAGTACTGACCCTCCGACAGTGCGGCAATCCCTCAGTACTGACCCTCCGACAGTGCGGCTCTCCCTCAGTACTGACCCTCCGACAGTGCGGCACTCCCTCAGTACTGACCCTCCGACAGTGCGGCACTCCCTCAGTACTGACCCTCCGACAGTGCGGCGCTCCCTCAGTACTGACCCTCCGACAGTGCGGCACTCCCTCAGTACTGACCCTCCGACAGTGCGCACTCCCTCAGTACTGACCCTCCGACAGTGCGGCACTCCCTCAGTACTGACCCTCCGACAGTGCGGCACTCCCTCAGTACTGACCCTCCGACAGTGCGGCACTCCCTCAGTACTGACCCTCCGACAGTGCGGCACTCCCTCAGTACTGACCCTCCGACAGTGCGGCACTCCCTCAGTACTGACCCTCCGACAGTGCGGCACTCCCTCAGTACTGACCCTCCGACAGTGCGGCACTCCCTCAGTACTGACCCTCCGACAGTGCGGCGCTCCCTCAGTACTGACCCTCCGACAGTGCGGCACTCCCTCAGTACTGACCCTCCGACAGTGCGGCACTCCCTCAGTACTGACCCTCCGACAGTGCGCACTCCCTCAGTACTGACCCTCCGACAGTGCGGCACTCCCTCAGTACTGACCCTCCGACAGTGCGGCACCCTCAGTACTGACCCTCCGACAGTGCGGCTCTCCCTCAGTACTGACCCTCCGACAGTGCGGCTCTCCCTCAGTACTGACCCTCCGACAGTGCGGCACTCCCTCAGTACTGACCCTCCGACAGTGCGGCACTCCCTCAGTACTGACCCTCCGACAGTGCGGCACTCCCTCAGTACTGACCCTCCGACAGTGCGGCACTCCCTCAGTACTGACCCTCCGACAGTGCGGCACTCCCTCAGTACTGACCCTCCGACAGTGCGGCACTCCCTCAGTACTGACCCTCCGACAGTGCGGCACTCCCTCAGTACTGACCCTCCGACAGTGCGGCACTCCCTCAGTACTGACCCTCCGACAGTGCGGCGCTCCCTCAGTACTGACCCTCCGACAGTGCGGCACTCCCTCAGTACTGACCCTCCGACAGTGCAGCACTCCCTCAGTACTGACCCTCCGACAGTGCGGCACTCCCTCAGTACTGACCCTCCGACAGTGCGGCACTCCCTCAGTACTGACCCTCCGACAGTGCGGCACTCCCTCAGTACTGACCCTCCGACAGTGCGGCACTCCCTCAGTACTGACCCTCCGACAGTGCGGCACTCCCTCAGTACTGACCCTCCGACAGTGCGGCACTCCCTCAGTACTGACCCTCCGACAGTGCGGCACTCCCTCAGTACTGACCCTCCGACAGTGCGGCACTCCCTCAGTACTGACCCTCCGACAGTGCGGCTCTCCCTCAGTACTGACCCTCCGACAGTGCGGCACTCCCTCAGTACTGACCCTCCGACAGTGCGGCACTCCCTCAGTACTGACCCTCCGACAGTGCGGCACTCCCTCAGTACTGACCCTCCGACAGTGCGGCACTCCCTCAGTACTGACCCTCCGACAGTGCGGCACTCCCTCAGTACTGACCCTCCGACAGTGCGGCACTCCCTCAGTACTGACCCTCCGACAGTGCGGCACTCCCTCAGTACTGACCCTCCGACAGTGCGGCCTCCCTCAGTACTGACCCTCCGACAGTGCGGCACTCCCTCAGTACTGACCCTCCGACAGTGCGGCACTCCCTCAGTACTGACCCTCCGACAGTGCGGCTCTCCCTCAGCACTGACCCTCCGACAGTGCGGCTCTCCCTCAGTACTGACCCTCCGACAGTGCGGCTCTCCCACAGTACTGACCCTCCGACTGTGCGGCACTCCCTCAGTACTGACAATCCGACAGTGCTGCTCTACCTCATTACTGACCTCCGACAGTGCGGCTCTCCCTCAGTACTGACCCTCCGACAGTGCGGCACTCCCTCAGTACTGACCCTCCGACAGTGCGGAACTCCCTCATACTGACCCTCCGACAGTGCGGCTCTCCCTCAGTACTGACCCCGACAGTGGGCTCTCCCTCAGTACTGACCCTCCGACAGTGCGGCACTCCCTCAGTACTGACCCTCCGAGAGTGCGGCTCTCCCTCAGTACTTACTCTCCGACAGTGCGGCACTCCCTCAGTACTGACCCTCCGACAGTGCGGCTCTCCTCAGTACTGACCCTCTGACAGTGCAGCACTCCCTCAGTACTGACCCTCTGACAGTGCGGCTCTCCCTCAGTACTGACCCTCCGACAGTGCGGCACTCCCTCAGTACTGACCCTCCGACAGTGCGGCACTCCCTCAGTACTGACCCTCCGACAGTGCGGCTCTCCCCTCAGTACTGACCCTCCGACAGTGCGGCTCTCCCTCAGTACTGACCCTCCGACAGTGCGGCACTCCCTCAGTACTGACCCTCCGACAGTGCGGCACTCCCTCAGTACTGACCCTCCGACAGTGCGGCACTCCCTCAGTACTGACCCTCCGACAGTGCGGCACTCCCTCAGTACTGACCCTCCGACAGTGCGGCACTCCCTCAGTACTGACCCTCCGACAGTGCGGGCATCACTGCGGCACTCCCTCAGTACGACCCTCCGACAGTGCGGCACTCCCTCAGTACTGACCCTCCGACAGTGCGGCACTCCCTCAGTACTGACCCTCCGACAGTGCGGCACTCCCTCAGTACTGACCCTCCGACAGTGCGGCACTCCCCCTCAGTACTGACCCTCCGACAGTGCGGCACTCCCTCAGTACTGACCCTCCGACAGTGCGGCACTCCCTCAGTACTGACCCTCCGACAGTGCGGCTCTCCCTCAGTACTGACCCTCCGACAGTGCGGCTCTCCCTCAGTACTGACCCTCCGACAGTGCGGCTCCGCCTCAGTACTGACCCTCCGACAGTGCTGCTCTCCCTCAGTACTGACCCTCCGACAGTGCGGCTCTCCCTCAGTACTGACCCTCCGACAGTGCGGCACTCCCTCAGTACTGACCCTCCGACAGTGCGGCTCTCCCTCAGTACTGACCCTCCGACAGTGCGGCACTCCCTCAGTACTGACCCTCCGACAGTGCAGCACTCCCTCAGTACTGCCCCTCCGACAGTGCGGCTCTCCCTCAGCACTGACCCTCCAACACTGCGGCACTCCCTCAGTACTGACCCTCAGACAGTGTGGCACTCCCTCAGTACTGACTCTCTGGCAGTGCGGCTCTCCCTCAGTACTGACCCTCCGACAGTGCGACTCTCCCTCAGTACTGACCCTCCGACAGTGCGGCACTCCCTCAGCACTGACCCCCCCGACAGTGCGGCACCCCCTCAGTACTGACCCTCCGACAGTGCGGCACTCCCTCAGTACTGACCCTCCGACAGTGCGGCGCTCCCTCAGTACTGACCCTCCGACAGTGCGGCACTCCCTCAGTACTGACCCTCCGACAGTGCGGCACTCCCTCAGTACTGACCCTCCAACAGTGCGGCACTCCCTCAGTACTGACCCTCCGACAGTGCGGCTCTCCCTCACTACTGACCCTCCGACATGCGCAGCACTCCTCAGTACTGACCCTCCGACAGTGCGGCGCTCCCTCAGTACTGACCCTCCGACAGTGCGGCACTCCCTCAGTACTGACCCTCCGACAGTGCGGCACTCCCTCAGACTGACTGACCCTCCGACAGTGCGGCGCTCCCTCAGATACTGACCCTCCGACAGTGCGGCTCTCCCTCAGTACTGACCCTCCGACAGTGCGGCTCCCTCAGTACTGACCCTCCGACAGTGCGGCACTCCCTCAGCACTGACCCTCCGACAGTGCGGCGCTCCCTCAGTACTGACCCTCCGACAGTGCGGCTCGCCTCAGTACTGACCCTCCGACAGTGCGGCTCTCCCTCAGTATGGACCCTCCGACAGTGCGGCTCTCCCTCAGTACTGACCCTCCGACAGTGCGGCACTCCCTCAGTACTGACCCTCCGACAGTGCGGCACTCCTCCCTCAGTACTGACCCTCCGACAGTGCGGCTCCCTCAGTACTGACCCTCCGACAGTGCGCACTCCCTCAGTACTGACCCTCCGACAGTGCGGCACTCCCCTCAGTACTGACCCTCCGACAGTGCGGCACTCCCTCAGTACTGACCCTCCGACAGTGCGGCTCTCCCTCAGTACTGACCCTCCGACAGTGCGGCTCTCCCAGTACTGACCCTCCGACAGTGCGGCGCTCCCTCAGTACTGACCCTCCGACAGTGCGGACTCCCTCAGTACTGACCCTCCGACAGTGCGGCACTCCCTCAGTACTGACCCTCCGACAGTGCGGCACTCCCTCAGTACTGACCCTCCGACAGTGCGGCTCCCCTCAGTACTGACCCTCCGACAGTGCGGCTCCCCTCAGTACTGACCCTCCGACAGTGCGGCACTCCCTCAGTACTGACCCTCCGACAGTGCGGCACTCCCTCAGTACTGACCCTCCGACAGTGCGGCACTCCCTCATACTGACCCTCCGACAGTGCGGCCTCCCTCAGTACTGACCCTCCGACAGTGCAGCGTTCCCTCAGTACTGACCCTCCGACAGTGCGGCACTCCCTCAGTACTGACCCTCCGACGTTGCAGCACTCCCTCAGTACTGACCCTCTGACTGTGCGGCACTCCCTCAGTACTGACCCTCCGACAGTGCGGCTTCCCTCAGTACTGACCCTCCGACAGTGCGGCACTCCCTCAGCACTGACCCTCCGACAGTGCGGCACTCCCTCAGTACTGACCCTCCGACAGTGCGGCACTCCCTCAGTACTGACCCTCCGACAGTGCGGCTCTCCCTCAGTACTGACCCTCCGACAGTGCGGCACTCCCTCAGTACTGACCCTCCGACAGTGCAGCACTCCCTCAGTACTGACCCTCCGACAGTGCGGCACTCCCTCAGTACTGACCCTCCGACAGTGCGGCACTCCCTCAGTACTGACCCTCCGACAGTGCGGCACTCCCTCAGTACTGACCCTCCGACAGTGCGGCGCTCCCTCAGTACTGACCCTCCGACAGTGCGGCTCTCCCTCAGTACTGACCCTCCGACAGTGCGGCACTCCCTCAGTACTGACCCTCCGACAGTGCGGCACTCCCTCAGTACTGACCCTCCGACAGTGCGGCACTCCCTCAGTACTGACCCTCCGACAGTGCGCACTCCCTCAGTACTGACCCTCCGACAGTGCGGCACTCCCTCAGTACTGACCCTCCGACAGTGCGGCACTCCCTCAGTACTGACCCTCCGACAGTGCGGCACTCCCTCAGTACTGACCCTCCGACAGTGCGGCGCTCCCTCAGTACTGACCCTCCGACAGTGCGGCACTCCCTCAGTACTGACCCTCCGACAGTGCGGCACTCCCTCAGTACTGACCCTCCGACAGTGCGGCACTCCCTCAGTACTGACCCTCCGACAGTGCGGCACTCCCTCAGTACTGACCCTCCGACAGTGCGGCACTCCCTCAGTACTGACCCTCCGACAGTGCGGCGCTCCCTCAGTACTGACTCTCCGACAGTGCGGCACTCCCTCAGTACTGACCCTCCGACAGTGCGGCGCTCCCTCAGTACTGACCCTCCGACAGTGCGGCGCTCCCTCAGTCTGACCCTCCGACATTGCGGCTCTCCCTCAGTACAGACCCTCTGACCAGTGCGGCACTCCCTCAGTACTGACCCTCCGACAGTGCGGCGCTCCCTCAGTACTGACCCTCCGACAGTGCGGCACTCCCTCAGTACTGACCCTCCGACAGTGCGGCACTCCCTCAGTAGTGCTGACCCTCCGACAGTGCGGCACTCCCTCAGTACTGACCCTCCGACAGTGCGCTCTCCCTCAGTACTGACCCTCCGACAGTGCGGCACTCCCTCAGTACTGACCCTCCGACAGTGCGGCATCTCCCTCAGTACTGACCCTCCGACAGTGCGGCGCTCCCTCATACTGACCCTCCGACAGTGCGGCACTCCCTCAGACTGACCCTCCGACAGTGCGGCACTCCCTCAGTACTGACCCTCCGACAGTGCGGCACACCCTCAGTACTGACCCCCGACAGTGCGGCACTCCTCAGTACTGACCCTCCGACAGTGCGGCACTCCCTCAGTACTGACCCTCCGACAGTGCGGCACTCCCTCAGTACTGACCCTCCGACAGTGCGGCACTCCCTCAGTACTGACCCTCCGACAGTGCGGCACTCCCTCAGTACTGACCCTCCGACAGTGCGCACTCCCTCAGTACTGACCCTCCGACAGTGCGGCACTCCCTCAGTACTGACCCTCCGACAGTGCGCACTCCCTCAGTACTGACCCTCCGACAGTGCGGCACTCCCTCAGTACTGACCCTCCGACAGTGCGGCTCTCCCTCAGTACTGACCCTCCGACAGTGCGGCTCTCCCTCAGAACTGACCCTCCGTCAGTGCAGCACTCCCTCAGTACTGACACTCCGAAGTGCAGCACTCCCTCAGCACTGACCCTCCGACAGTGCGGCTCTCCCTCAGTACTGACCCTCCGACAGTGCGGCACTCCCTCAGTACTGACCCTCCGACAGTGCGGCACTCCCTCAGTACTGACCCCGCGACAGTGCGGCGCTCCCTCAGTACTGACCCTCCGACAGTGCGGCACTCCCTCAGTACTGACCCTCCGACAGTGCGGCACTCCCTCAGTACTGACCCTCTGACAGTGCGGCTCTCCCTCAGTACTGACCCTCCGACAGTGCGGGTCTCCCTCAGTACTGACCCTCCGACAGTGCAGCACTCCCTCATTACTGACCCTCCGACAGTGCGGCTCTCCCTCAGTACTGACCCTCCGACAGTGCGGATCTCCCTCAGTACTGACCCTCCGACAGTGCGGCACTCCCTCATTACTGACCCTCTGACAGTGCGGCACTCCCTCAGTACTGACCCTCCGACAGTGCAGAACTCCCTCAGTACTGACCCTCCGACAGTGCGGCACTCCCTCAGTACTGACCCTCCGACAGTGCGGCCTCCCTCAGTACTGACCCTCCGACAGTGCGGCACTCCCTCAGTACTGACCCTCCGACAGTGCGCACTCCCTCAGTACTGACCCTCCGACAGTGCGGCACTCCCTCAGTACTGACCCTCCGACAGTGCGGCTCTCCCTCAGTACTGACCCTCCGACAGTGCGGCCTCCCTCAGTACTGACCCTCCGACAGTGCGGCACTCCCTCAGTACTGACCCTCCGACAGTGCGGCACTCCCTCAGTACTGACCCTCCGACAGTGCGGCACTCCCTCAGTACTGACCCTCCGACAGTGCGGCACTCCCTCAGTACTGACCCTCCGACAGTGCGGCACTCCCTCAGTACTGACCCTCCGACAGTGCGGCACTCCCTCAGTACTGACCCTCCGACAGTGCGGCACTCCCTCATACTGACCATCCGACAGTGCGGCACTCCCTCAGTACTGACCCTCCGACAGTGCGCCTCCCTCAGTACTGACCCTCCGACAGTGCGCACTCCCTCAGTACTGACACTGACCCCTGACCTCCGACAGTGCGGCTTCCCTCAGTACTGACCCTCCGACAGTGCGGCACTCCCTCAGTACTGACCCTCGACAGTGCGGCACTCCCTCAGTACTGACCCTCCGACAGTGCGGCACTCCCTCAGTACTGACCCTCCGACAGTGCGCACTCCCTCAGTACTGACCCTCCGACAGTGCGGCACTCCCTCAGTACTGACCCTCCGACAGTGCGGCACTCTCCCTCAGTACTGACCCTCCGACAGTGCGGCTCTCCCTCAGTACTGACCCTCCGACAGTGCGGCACTCCCTCAGTACTGACCCTCCGACAGTGCGGCACTCCCTCAGTACTGACCCTCGACAGTGCGGCACTCCCTCAGTACTGACCCTCCGACAGTGCGGCACTCCCTCAGTACTGACCCTCCGACAGTGCGGCTCTCCCTCAGTACTGACCCTCCGACAGTGCGGCACTCCCTCAGTACTGACCCTCCGACAGTGCGGCACTCCCTCAGTACTGACCCTTGACAGTGCGCACTCCCTCAGTACTGACCCTCCGACAGTGCGGCACTCCCTCAGTACTGACCCTGACAGTGGTGATCCCACTGACCCTCCGACAGTGCGGCTCTCCCTCAGTACTGACCCTCCTGACAGTGCGGCACTCCCTCTCAGTACTGACCCTCCGACAGTGCGGCTCTCCCT
>NC_054506.1:3567059-3616704 GCF_017639515.1 Carcharodon carcharias
AGCAAGCCTGGGGTCTGGGCCGAACCTGTCACTTTATATACAAAATAACAGCTACCCCGGGAGTGAGTTACAGACTGGATCTTATCGAGGGGTTCGGGGGTGGTTTATATATAGAATAACATATACCCGGGGTGAGTTAAAGACTGGAATCTAATCGAGGGGTTCGGGGTGGTTTATATATAGAATAACAGATACCCGGGAGTGAGTTACAGACTGGAATCTTATCGAGGGGATCAGGGGGGTTTATATATAGAATAACAGATACCCGGGAGTGAGTTACAGACTGGAATCTAATCGCGTGTTTGGGGTGGTTTATATATAGAATAACAGATACCCGGGAGTGAGTACAGACTGGAATCTAATCGAGGGGTTCGGGGTGGTTTATATATAGAATAACAGATACCCAGGGGTGAGTTACAGACTGCAATCTAATCGAGGGGTTCGGGGTGGTTTATATGGAGAATAACAGATACCCGGGAGTGAGTTACAGACTGGAATCTAATCGAGGTGTTCGGGGTGGTTTATATAGAGAATAACAGATACCCGGGAGTGAGTTACAGACTGGAATCTAATCGAGGTGGTCTGGGTGGTTTATATATAGAATAACAGATACCCGGGAGTGAGTTACAGACTGGAATCTAATCGAGGGGTTCGGGGTGGTTTATATATAGAATAACAGAATCCCGGGAGTGAGTTACAGACTGGAATCTAATCGAGGGGTTCGGGGTGGTTTATATACAGAATAACAGATACCCGGGAGTGAGTTACAGACTGGAATCTAATCGAGGTGGTCTGGGTGGTTTATATATAGAATAACAGATACCCGGGATTGAGTTACAGACTGGAATCTAATCGAGAGGTTCGGGGTGGTTTATATATAGAATAACAGATACCCGGGAGTGAGTTAAAGACTGGAATCTAATCGTGGGGTTCGGGGTGGTTTATATATAGAATAACAGATACCCGGGATTGAGTTAAAGACTGGAATCTAATCGAGGGGTTCAGGGTGGTTTATATATAGAATAACAGATACCTGGGGGTGAGTTACAGACCGGAATCTAATCGAGGTGGTCTGGGTGGTTTATATATAGAATAACAGATACCCGGGGGTGAGTTACAGACCGGAATCTAATCGAGGTGGTCTGGGTGGTTTATATATAGAAAAACAGATACCCGGGAGTGAGTTACAGACTGGAATCTAATCGAGGGGTTCGGGGTGGTTTATATATAGAAAAACAGATACCCGGGAGTGAGTTACAGACTGGAATCTAATCGAGGGGTCCGGTTGGTTTATATATAGAAAAACAGATACCCGGGAGTGAGTTACAGACTGGAATCTAATCGAGGGGTTCGGGGTGGTTTATATATAGAATAACAGGTACCCGGGAGTGAGTTACAGACTGGAATCTAATCGAGGGTTTCGGGGGGGGTTTATATAGAGAGTAACAGATGCCCGGGTGTGAGTTACAGATTGGAATCTAATCGAGGGGTTCGGGGTGGTTTATATATAGAATAACAGATACCGGGAGTGAGTTACAGACTGGAATCTAATCGAGGGGTTCGGGGTGGTTTATATATTGAATAACAGATACCCGGGTGTGAGTTACAGACTGGAATCTTATCGAGGGGTTCGGGGGTGGTTTATATATAGAATAACAGATACCCGGGAGTGACTTACAGACTGGAATCTAATCGAGGGTATCGGGGTGGTTTATATATAGAATAACAGATACCCGGGGGTGAGTTACAGGCTGGAATCTAATCGAGGGGTTCGGGGTGGTTTATATATAGAATAACAGATACCCGGGAGTGAGTTACAGACTGGAATCTAATCGAGGGGTTCAAGGTGGTTTATATATAGAATAACAGATACCCGGGAGTGAGTTACAGACCGGAATCTAATCGAGGTGGTCTGGGTGGTTTATATATAGAATAACAGATACCCGGGAGTGAGTTACAGACTGGACTCTAATCGAGGGGTTCGGGTGGTTTATATATAGAATAACAGATACCCGGGAGTGAGTTACAGACTGGAATCTAATCGAGGGGTTCTGGGTGGTTTATATATAGAATAACAGATACCCGGGAGTGAGTTACAGACTGGACTCTAATCGAGGGGTTCGGGTGGTTTATATATAGAATAACAGATACCCGGGAGTGAGTTACAGACTGGAATCTAATCGAGGTGGTCTGGGTGGTTTATATATAGAATAACAGATACCTGGGAGTGAGTTACAGACTGGACTCTAATCGAGGGGTTCGGGTGGTTTATATATAGAATAACAGATACCCGGGATTGAGTTACAGACTGGAATCTAATCGAGGGGTTCGGGGTGGTTTATATATAGAATAACAGATACCCGGGAATGAGTTACAGACTGGACTCTAATCGAGGGGTTCGGGGTGGTTTATATATAGAATAACAGATACCCGGGAGTGAGTTACAGACTGGAATCTAATCTAGGGGTTCAGGGTGGTTTATATATAGAATAACAGGTACCCGGGTGTGAGTTACAGACTGGAATCTAATCGAGGTGTTCGGGGTGGTTTATATAGAGAATAACAGATACCTGGGAGTGAGTTACAGACTGGACTCTAATCGAGGGGTTCGGGTGGTTTATATATAGAATAACAGATACCCGGGAGTGAGTTACAGACTGGAATCTAATCGAGGGGTTCTGGGTGGTTTATATATAGAATAACAGATACCCGGGAGTGAGTTACAGACTGGACTCTAATCGAGGGGTTCGGGTGGTTTATATATAGAATAACAGATACCCGGGAGTGAGTTACAGACTGGAATCTAATCGAGGTGGTCTGGGTGGTTTATATATAGAATAACAGATACCTGGGAGTGAGTTACAGACCGGAATCTAATCGAAGGGTTCGGGGGGTGTATATATAGAATAACAGATACCCGCATTGAGTTACAGACTGGAATCTAATCGAGGGGTTCGGGGTGGTTTATATATAGAATAACAGATACCCGGGAATGAGTTACAGACTGGACTCTAATCGAGGGGTTCGGGGTGGTTTATATATAGAATAACAGATACCCGGGAGTGAGTTACAGACTGGAATCTAATCTAGGGGTCAGGGTGGTTTATATATAGAATAACAGGTACCCGGGTGTGAGTTACAGACTGGAATCTAATCGAGGTGTTCGGGGTGGTTTATATAGAGAATAACAGATACCTGGGAGTGAGTTACAGACTGGAAACTAATCGAGGGGCTCCGGGTGGTTTTATATAGAGAATAACAGATACCCGGGAGTGAGTTACAGACTGGAATCTAATCGAGGGGTTCAGGGTGGTTTATATATAGAATAACAGATACCTGGGGGTGAGTTACAGATCGGAATCTAATTGAGGTGGTCTGGGTGGTTTATATATAGAATAACAGGTACCCGGGTGTGAGTTACAGACTGGAATCTAATCGAGGTGTTCGGGGTGGTTTATATAGAGAATAACAGATACCTGGGAGTGAGTTACAGACTGGAATCTAATCGAGGGGTTCGAGTGGTTTATATATAGAATAACAGATACCCGGGAGTGAGTTACAGACTGGACTCTAATCGAGGGGCTCGGGATGGTTTATATATAGAATAACAGATACCCGGGAGTGAGTTACAGACTGGAATCTAATCGAGGGGCTCGGGATGGTTTATATATAGAATAACAGATACCCGGGAGTGAGTTACAGACTGGAATCTAATCGAGGGGTTCGGGGTGGAGGTTTATATATAGAATAACAGTTACCCGGGTGTGAGTTACAGGCTGGAATCTAATCGAAAGTGAATGGCTTACGGCCTGTGCTCGCCTCCCCATCGCTATTTACCTGTTTACATTGTGTCGTTGAGCCTGGGTTTATTCGTCATGGAGCTACTCCTCTGAGTTGAGCGAGGCGGGGAATATACCGGCGTCCACCTCCATCTCTTCGGCTCCAGTGACCCCTTAATCTTAGCCAAGTTCCGCCTGAGTCCCCCTCCTGCCTCCTGACCTCGGCCCACCAGGGAACTGTCCCCGAGATGGACACCAGTACAACGGGGGATAAGAGTACTGGACCCAACTGGTCTTGTGTCCCCCCCTAACCTGGGCACCAGTACAACGGGGGATAAGAGTACTGGACCCAACTGGTCTTGTTCCCCCCCTAACCTGGGCACCAGTACAACGGGGGATAAGAGTACTGGACCCAACTGGTCTTGTTCCCCCCTAACCTGGACACCAGTACAACAGGGGATAAGAGTACTGGACCCAACTGGTCTTGTGTCCCCCTAACCCGGACACAGGTACAACGGGGGATAAGAGTACTGGACCCAACTGGTCTTGTGTTCCCCTAACCTGGACACCAGTACAACGGGGAATAAGAGTACTGGACCCAACTGGTCTTGTTCCCCCCTAACCTGGACACCAGTACAATGGGGGAATAAGAGTACTGGTTCCAACTGATCTTATTCCCCTCTAACCTGGACACCAGTACAACAGGGGATAAGAGTACTGGACCCAACTGGTCTTGATCTCCACCCTAACCTGGACACCAGTACAACGGGGGATAAGAGTACTGGACCCAACTGGTCTTGATCCCCACCCTAACCTGGACACCAGTACAATGGGGGATAAGAGTACTGGACCCAACTGGTCTTGATCCCCACCCTAACCTGGACACCAGTACAACGGGGGATAAGAGTACTGGACCCAACTGGTCTTATTCCCCCCTAACCTGGGCACCAGTACAACGGGGGATAAGAGTACTGGACCCAAATGGTCTTGTTCCCCCCTAACCTGGGCACCAGTACAACGGGGGATAAGAGTACTGGACCCAACTGGTCTTGTGTCCCCCTAACCCGGACAGAGGTACAACGGGGGATAAGAGTACTGGACCCAACTGGTCTTGATCCCCACCCTAACCTGGACACCAGTACAACGGGGCATAGGTGTACTGGACCCAACTGGTCTCGTACACCTTGAAATGAGACACCAGTCACAACTGGGGAATCAGGGTACTGGTCCAACCTCTTTGTTTGACCTTCTGGACCTGCTTCACCATCCAATCAGATTTAACGTTGCCAAGTGTGGCGAGGTCGCTCAGGATCTCCCGAAAGTATTGGAGGTGGGATTGGGCGGGCGGGCGGAGGTTGAGGATCGACGCCAAGGGGTGGGAGGTGGTTCAGTTCGGCAGGGAGGACGTGGAGGGAAGGTATAGGGGTAGAGGGAGGCCCGGGGTCCGAGGGACCTCGGTGTACACGTACAGGGGTCCCTGAAGGTGGCAGGGCAGATCGGGAGGGCGGTTAATAAAGCCTACGGTATCTTAGACCTTTGTCAACAGGAGCACAAGAGTAAGGAGGTCATGTTGAAATTGTAGAAGACACGAGTTAGGCCCCATCTGGGGTACTGGGTTCAGTTCTGGGTACCACGCTGGAGGAAAGACATGGAGGCGTTGGAGAGGGTGCACGGGGAGTGGTTGGCGGGGGTGGGTTGGTGCGGGGGGATTCACAGGACTGATTCCCTAGATGAAGAACTGGAGCACGGAGGACAGATTGGAGAGAGGTTGGGTCTCGTCACCTCGGAGTAGCGAGGGTTCAGAGGAGACCCGATCGAGGCATTCAAGAGCCCCCACCCTGAGGGGTGCGGACAGGGTAAATAGGCCACAAGACCGTAAGACATAGGAGCGGAAATCAGGCCAATCGGCCCATCGGGTCCGCTCCCCCCCATTCAATCACGGCTGATAAGTCTCTCAACCCCATTCTGCCGCCTTCTCCCCGTAACCTTTGATCCCCCTTACCCATCGAGAACCCGTCTATCTCGCTCTTAAATACTCTCAATGACCCGGTCTCCACCACCGTCTGTGACAATGAATCCCACAGATTCACCTCTGTCCGGCTAAAGAGGTTTCTCCTCATCTCTGTTCTAAAAGGTCTTCCCTTTACTCTGAGGCTGTGCCCTCGGGTCCTAGTCTCTCCTACTAACGGAAACATCTTCCCCCGCGTCCCGCTCTATCCAGGCCTTTCAGTATCCTGTAGGTTTCACTCAGATCCCCCCCTCATCCTTCTAAACTCCAGCGAGTATAGACCCAGAGTCCTCAAACCTTCCTCCTATGTCAGGACGAGAGGGACTGAGGGCAACCCTTGACATGGGGGGGTGGAGGTTGCATTCTCTGAGGCACCCCAAAGGGAATCGGGGTAGCTACCGGTGAGGGGGAAGGTGTCTGGAGAAGGGGTGGGTGGGGTTGTGGGGGGGGTGGGGGGTGGGGTGGGAGAGAAGAATCAGGCAATGGGGGACGATTCCAAATCTTCGCCAGCCCCTCGGAGTGAAGAGATTCCCTCCCCCCCACCAACAACACACCCCCCACACCCCCAACCCCCCCCAACCCGCCAACCTCCATAGCGACAATCCTCTGCACCACGCCAGCAGCTTTCGAATGCTCCCCCTACGTGGTGAATATATTCCCCCCCGCCCCCCCCTCGTTGGGGAGGTGGGGGGTGGTGGTGGTGGGGGCAAGACTCCAGCTGAGGCCTCGCCGAGCGCCCTGTAGAGCTGCAGTCCCACGCCTTGGCTCTTGTCACTCGAGGGCCTCTGGCGAGAAGTGCCGTTCGCCTTCTCGAACGCTGGTGACGCCTGCCCGCTGGCCCTCAGGTACTCGCTGGGTACCGAGCCTCCTGTTCCTGTGTAACAGGATCGAGAGGGGCTGAATGGGGCCACCTCCTGTTCTCTAGGTAACAGACTCGACAGGGGCTGAATGGCCTCCCCCTGTTCCTGTGTAACAGGGTCGAGAGGGGCTGAATGGACTCCTCCTGTTCCTGTTTAACAGACTCGAGAGGGGCTGAATGGCCTCCTCCTGTTCCTGTGTAACAGGGCTTGAGAGGGGCTGAATGGACTCCTCCTGTTCCTGTTTAACAGACTCGAGAGGGGCTGAATGGCCTCCTCCTGTTCCTGATAACAGGGTCGAGAGGGGCTGAATGGCCTCCTCCTGTTCCTGTGTAACAGGCTCGAGAGGGGCTGAATGGCCTCCTCCTGTTCCTGCGTAACAGGCTCGAGAGGGGCTGAATGGACTCCTCCTGTTCCTGTGTAACACGCTCGAGAGGGGCTGAATGGTCTCTCCTGTTCCTGTGTAACAGACTCGAGAGGGGCTGAATGGCCTCCTCCTGTTCCTGTGTAACAGGGTCGAGAGGGGCTGAATGGACTCCTCCTGTTCCTGTCTAACAGGCTGGAGAGGGGCTGAATGGCCTCCTGCTGTTCCTGTGTAACAGGCTCGAGAGGGGCTGAATGGCCTCCTCCTGTTCCTGCGTAAAAGGCTCGAGAGGGGCTGAATGGCCTCCTTCTGTTCCTGCGTAACAGGGCTCGAGAGGGGCCGAATGGGGCCTCCTCCTGGCCACACACGGAATAGCCGGTGGGGTTGAACGAGGGGGGAAAATCTCTCAGCGCTACTGTCCTTTTGACCGGTGAATGTTATTGACCCCTGACATTTTCTGCTCCCTGACCCCTCGCCCCTCGACTGCAGTTGTCCAGTTCCAACTCCTACGCTCCACTGGGAGGGAGGTGTGACCAGGAGAACGATTACTATGAAGGCCACCTTCATATCTGCTGCTCAAAGTGTCCACCAGGTAGGAACCACATCGGGGGGTCAACTGCGGGGGAGGCCAGGGTCTAACCGCGCGCTGTACCTGTCCTGGGAGCGTTTGATGTGGACGGTGTAGAGGGAGATTTACTCTGTATCTAACCCCGTGCTGTACCTGTCCTGGGAGTGTTTGATGGGGACAGTGTAGAGGGAGATTTACTCTGTATCTAACCCCGTGCTGTACCTGTCCTGGGAGTGTTTGATGGGGACGGTGTAGAGGGAGATTTACTCTGTATCTAACCCCGTGCTGTACCTGTCCTGGGAGTGTTTGATGGGGACAGTGTAGAGGGAGATTTACTCTGTATCTAACCCCGTGCTGTACCTGTCCTGGGAGTGTTTGATGTGGACGGTGTAGAGGGAGATTTACTCTGTATCTAACCCCGTGCTGTACCTGTCCTGGGAGTGTTTGATGGGGACAGTGTAGAGGGAGATTTACTCTGTATCTAACCCCGTGCTGTACCTGTCCTGGGAGTGTTTGATGGGGACAGTGTAGAGGGAGCTTTACTCTGTTTCTAATCCCGTGCTGTACCTGTCCTGGGAGTGTTTGATGTGGACGGTGTAGAGGGAGATTTACTCTGTATCTAACCCCGTGCTGTACCTGTCCTGGGAGTGTTTGATGGGGACAGTGTAGAGGGAGATTTACTCTGTATCTAACCCCGTGCTGTACCTGTCCTGGGAGTGTTTGATGGGGACGGTGTAGAGGGAGATTTACTCTGTATCTAACCCCGTGCTGTACCTGTCCTGGGAGTGTTTGATGGGGACGGTGTAGAGAGAGATTTACTCTGTATCTAACCCCGTGCTGTACCTGTCCTGGGAGTGTTTGATGGGGACGGTGTAGAGGGAGATTTACTCTGTATCTAACCCCGTGCTGTACCTGTCCTGGGAGTGTTTGATGGGGACGGTGTAGAGGGAGATTTACTCTGTATCTAACCCCGTGCTGTACCTGTCCTGGGAGTGTTTGATGGGGACAGTGTAGAGGGAGCTTTACTCTGTTTCTAACCCCGTGCTGTACCTGTCCTGGGAGTGTTTGATGGGGACGGTGTAGAGGGAGATTTACTCTGTATCTAACCCCGTGCTGTACCTGTCCTGGGAGTGTTTGATGGGGACAGTGTAGAGGGAGCTTTACTCTGTTTCTAACCCCGTGCTGTACCTGTCCTGGGAGTGTTTGATGGGGACGGTGTAGAGGGAGATTTACTCTGTATCTAACCCCGTGCTGTACCTGTCCTGGGAGTGTTTGATGGGGACAGTGTAGAGGGAGATTTACTCTGTATCTAACCCCGTGCTGTACCTGTCCTGGGAGTGTTTGATGGGGACGGTGTAGAGGGAGCTTTACTCTGTTTCTAACCCCGTGCTGTACCTGTCCTGGGAGTGTTTGATGGGGACGGTGTAGAGGGAGATTTACTCTGTATCTAACCCCGTGCTGTACCTGTCCTGGGAGTGTTTGATGGGGACAGTGTAGAGGGAGATTTATTCTTTATCTAACCCCGAGCTGTACCTGTCCTGGGAGTGTTTGATGGGGACAGTGTAGAGGGAGGTTTACTCTGTATCTAACCCCGTGCTGTACCTGTCCTGGGAGTGTTTGATGGGGACGGTGTAGAGGGATATTTACTCTGTATCTAACGCTGTGCTGTACCTGTCCTGGGAGTGTTTGATGGGGACAGTGTAGAGGGAGATTTACTCTGTATCTAACCCCGTGCTGTACCTGTCCTGGGAGTGTTTGATGGGGACGGTGTAGAGGGAGATTTACTCTGTATCTAACCCCGTACTGTACCTGTCCAGGGAGTGTTTGATTGGGAAGGTGTAGAGGAAGATTTACTCTGTATCTAACCCCGTGCTGTACCTGTCCTGGGAGTGTTTGATGGGGACAGTGTAGAGGGAGATTTATTCTTTATCTAACCCCGAGCTGTACCTGTCCTGGGAGTGTTTGATGGGGACAGTGTAGAGGTAGCTTTACTCTGTATCTAACCCCGTGTTGTACCTGTCCTGGGAGTGTTTGATGAGGACGGTGTAGAGGTAGCTTTACTCTGTATCTAACCCCGTGCTGTACCTGTCCTGGGAGTGTTTGATGGGGACGGTGTAGAGGGAGCTTTACTCTGTATCTAACCCCGTGCTGTACCTGTCCTGGGAGTGTTTGATGGGGACGGTGTAGAGGGAGATTTACTCTGTATCTAACCCCGAGCTGTACCTGTCCTGGGAGTGTTTGATGGGGACGGTGTAGAGGGAGATTTACTCTGTATCTAACCCCGTGCTGTACCTGTCCTGAGAGTGTTTGATGGGGACGGTGTAGAGGGAGATTTACTCTGTATCTAACCCCGTGCTGTACCTGTCCTGGGAGTGTTAGATGGGGACAGTGTAGAGGGAGATTTACTCTGTATCTAACCCCGTGCTGTACCTGTCCTGGGAGTGTTTGATGGGGACGGTGTAGAGGGAGATTTACTCTGTATCTAACCCCGTGCTGTACCTGTCCTGAGAGTGTTTGATGGGGACGGTGTAGAGGGAGATTTACTCTGTATCTAACCCCGTGCTGTACCTGTCCTGAGAGTGTTTGATGGGGATGTGTGGGTACAGTCAGTGATATGAGAGTGTGCCCTCTGTGAGAGTTGTGTTTTCTCTGTTTATCGATGAGTGTCTCCAGGCTGGTGCGCTTCTGTCACTGATGGCCGGTTTGTGTGTTCTCTCTCCGCAGGTCAATATGCATTACAGCGATGTACCAGACAGTCCGATACTCTGTGTGCCGTCTGCCGAGAGGGGGAGTTCACCGAGTTCTGGAATTATGTCCGCGAGTGTCAAATTTGCCCCTCCTGTGATCACCGTATGTATTGCCCTTAGAGGGGGTAAGGGTATGTGAGGGACAGAGGCCGGGTAATGGAATCGAGATCGGGGTCTGGAGTGTGTCAAGTCTTGAGCGGAACAGGATCGAGAGGGGCTGAATGGCCTCCTGCTGTTCCTGTGTAACAGGCTCGAGAGGGGCTGAATGGCCTCCTGCTGTTGAACGGCTGGGAACGCAGGGCGATGGTGGGCGGGAAGATGAAAAGTTATACGCCTTTGAGAGTTTCTGGTTTCGGGGGGAGGGTTGGCAGCAGCGAGCGGGGAGTCTCGGCCTCGGACTAATCCCTCGGTCTCCGAATTACTCCGCTGCAGGGAGGGGGCTGGTAGTGAGGCAGAACTGCACGAGTCAACACAAAACCGAGTGTGAGTGTGCCCAGGGACATCACTGCGTCGAAGGGCAGCGCTGCTCGGAGTGTGAGCGGCACACAGAATGTCCTCCGGGGCAAGAAGAGGCACAACAAGGTGAGACACGTTTTGCACATAGCACACCCCGAAACCCCTCCCTCTGATTCCAGGGTATCTCACTCCCGGGGTATCTGTTATTCTATATATAAACCACCCCGAACCCCTCGATTAGATTCCAATCTGTAACTCACTCCCGGGGTATCTGTTATTCTAAATATAAACCACCCCGAACCCCTCGATTAGATTCCAGTCTGTAACTCACTCCCGAGGATCTGTTATTCTGTATATAAACCACCCCGAACCCCTCGATTAGATTCCAGTCTGTAACTCACTCCCGGGTATCTGTTATTCTATATATAAACCGCCCCGAACCCCTCGATTAGATTCCAGTCTGTAACTCACTCCCGGGTATCTGTTATTCTATATATAAACCGCCCCGAACCCCTCGATTAGATTCCAGTCTGTAACTCACTCCCGGGTATCTGTTATTCTATATATAAACCGCCCCGAACACCTCGATTAGATTCCAGTCTGTAACTCACTCCCGGGTATCTGTTATTCTATATATAAACCACCCCGAAACCCCGATTAGATTCCAGTCTGTAACTCCCTCCCAGGTATCTGTTATTCTATATATAAACCACCCCGAACCCTTTGATTAGATTCCAGTCTGTAACTCACTCCCGGGGTATCTGTTATTCTATATATAAACCAACCCGAACCCCTCGATTAGATTCCAGTCTGTAACTCACTCCCGGGTATCTGTTATTCTAAATATAAACCACCCCGAACCCCTCGATTAGATTCCAGTCTGTAACTCACTCCCGAGGATCTGTTATTCTGTATATAAACCACCCCGAACCCCTCGATTAGATTCCAGTCTGTAACTCACTCCCGGGTATCTGTTATTCTATATATAAACCGCCCCGAACCCCTCGATTAGATTCCAGTCTGTAACTCACTCCCGGGTATCTGTTATTCTATATATAAACCACCCCGAACCCCTCGATTAGATTCCAGTCTGTAACTCACTCCCGGGTATCTGTTATACTATATATAAACCACCCCGAACCCCCCGATTAGATTCCTGTCTGTAACTCCCTCCCGGGTATCTGTTATTCTATATATAAACCCCCCCGAAGCCCTCGATTAGATTCCAGTCTGTAACTCACTCCCGGGTATCTGTTATTCTATATATAAACCACCCCCGAACCCCTCGATAAGATTCCAGTCTGTAACTCACTCCCGGGTATCTGTTATTCTATATATAAACCACCCCCGAAAACCTCGATAAGATTCCAGTCTGTAACTCACTCCCGGGTATCTGTTATTCTATATATAAACCCCCTGAACCCCTCGATTAGATTCCAGTCTGTAACTCACTCCCGGGTATCTGTTATTCTATATATAAACCACCCCCGAACCCCTCGATAAGATTCCAGTCTGTAACTCACTCCCGGGTATCTGTTATTCTATATATAAACCACCCCCGAAAACCTCGATAAGATTCCAGTCTGTAACTCACTCCCGGGTATCTGTTATTCTATATATAAACCCCCTGAACCCCTCGATTAGATTCCAGTCTGTAACTCACTCCCGGGTATCTGTTATTCTATATATAAACCACCCCGCACCCCTCGATTAGATTCCAGTCTGTAACTCACTCCAGGTATCTGTTATTCTATATATAAACAACCCTGAACCCCTCGATTAGATTCCAGTCTGTAACTCACTCCCGGGTATCTGTTATTCTGTATATAAACCACCCCGCACCCCTCGATTAGATTCCAGTCTGTAACTCACTCCCGGGGTAGCTGTTATTCTATATATAAACCCCCTGAACACCTCGATTAGATTCCAGTCTGTAACTCACTCCCGGGTATCTGTTATTCTGTATATAAACCACCCCGCACCCCTCGATTAGATTCCAGTCTGTAACTCACTCCAGGTAGTATATGAATGAACCAATGTTTTCTGACCTTTCAGGCTCTAACCTCGTCGACACTACTTGCCGGGAATGCCCTCCCGGAACATTTCGGAACAACAATTCCCTGGATAAATGTCAAAAACACACAAAGTAAGCTGGATTTTCTGGGCAATTTGATTCGTGGACACTGAGGCTCTCCCTCAGTACTGACCCTCCGACAGTGCGGCTCTCCCTCAGTACTGACCCTGTGACAGTGCGGCACTCCCTCAGTACTGACCCTCTGACATTGCAGCACTCCCTCAGTACTGACCCTCCGAGATTGCGGCTCTCCCTCAGCACTGACCTTCCGAAAGTGCGGCACTCCCTCAGTACTGACCCTCCGACAGTGCGGCTCTCCCTCAGCACTGACCCTCTGACAATGCGGCTCTCCCTCAGCACTGACCATCTGACAGTGCGGCACTCCCTCAGCACTGACCCTCCGACAGTGCGGCACTCCCTCAGTACTGACCCACCGACAGTGCGGCTCTCCCTCATTACTGACCCTCCCACAGTGCGGCTCTCCCTCAGCACTGACCCTCCGACAGTGCGGCTCTCCCTCATTACTGACCCTCCGACATTGCGGCTCTCCCTCAGTACTGAGCCTCCGACAGTGCGGCTCTCCCTCAGTACTGAGCCTCCGACAGTGCGGCTCTCCCTCTGTACTGACCCTCCGACAGTCCGGCTCTCCCTCAGCACTGACCCTCCGACAGTGCGGCACTCCCTCAGTACTGACCCTCTGACAGTGCGGCACTCCCTCAGCGCTGACCCTCTGACAGTGCGGCCATCCCTCAGTACTGACCCTCCGACAGTGCAGCACTCCCTCAGCACTGACCCTCTGACAGTGCGGCACTCCCTCAGTACTGACACTCACACAGTGCGGCTCTCCCTCAGCACTGACCCTCTGACAGTGCAGCACTCCCTCAGTACTGACCCTCTGACAGTGCGGCACTCCCTCAGCACTGAGCCTCCGACAGTGCGGCTCTCCCTCAGTACTGACCCTCCGACAGTGCGGCACTCCCTCAGTACTGACCCTCTGACAGTGCGGCTCTCCCTCAGTACTGACCCTCCGACAGTACGGCACTCCCTCAGTACTGACCCTCCGACAGTGCAGCACTCCCTCAGTACTGACTCTCTGACAGTGCAGCACTCCCTCAGTACTGACCCTCTGACAGTGCAGCACTCCCTTAGTACTGACCCTCCGACAGTGCGGCACTCCCTCAGTACTGACCCTCCGACAGTGTGGCACTCCCTCAGTACTGACCTTCTGACAGTGCAGCACTCCCTCAGTACTGACCCTCCGACAGTGCGGCACTCCCTCAGTACTGACCCTCCGACAGTGCAGCTCTCCCTCAGTACTGACCCTCCGACATTGCGGCTCTCCCTCAGCACTGACCCTCTGACAGTGCGGCACTGTCTCAGTAATGACCTCCGACAGTGCGGCTCTCCCTCAGTACTGACCCTCTGACAGTGAGGCTATCCCTCAGCACTGACCCTCCGACAGTGCAGCACTCCCTCAGTACTGACCCTCTGACAGTGCAGCTCTCCCTCAGCACTGACCCTCTGAGAGTGTGCAACTCCCTCAGCACTGATCCTCCGACAGTGCGGCTCTCCCTCAGCACTGACCCTCCGACAGTGCAGCACTCCCTCGGTACTGACCCTCTGACAGTGCGCCGCTCCCACAGTACTGACCCTCCGACAGTGCGGCACTCCCTCAGTACTGACCATCCGACAGTGCGGCACACCCTCAGTACTGACCCTCCGACAGTGCGGCACTCCCTCAGTACTGACCCTCCGACAGTGCGGCACTCCCTCAGCACTGACCCTCCGACAGTGCGGCTCTCCCTCTGTACTGACCCTCCGACAGTTCAGCTCTCCCTCAGTACTGACCCTCTGACAGTGCAGATCTCCCTCAGCACTGACCCTCTGACAGTGCGCCTCTCCCTCAGTACTGACCCTCCGACAGTGCGCCTCTCCCTCAGTACTGACCCTCCGACAGTGCGGCTCTCCCTCAGCACTGACCCTCCGACAGTGCGGCTCTCCCTCAGTACTGACCCTCCGACAGTGCGGCTCTCCCTCAGCACTGACCCTCCGACAGTGCGGCTCTCCCTCAGCACTGACCCTCTGACAGTGCAGCACTCCCTCAGCAGTGACCCTCCGACAGTGCGGCTCTCCCTCAGCACTGACCCTCCGACAGTGCGGCACGCCCTCAGTACTGACCCTCCGTCAGTGCAGCACTCTTTCAGCACTGAACCTCCGACAGTGCGGCTCTCCCTCAGCACTGAACCTCCGACAGTGCGGCATTCCCTCAGTACTGACCCTCCGATAGTGCAGCACTCCCTCAGTACTGACCCTCTTACAGGGCGGCACTCCCTCAGCACTGACCCTCCGACAGTGCGGCACTCCCTCAGCACTGACCCTCCGACAGTGCGGCTCTCCCTCAGTACTGACCCTGCGAAAGTGCAGCACTCCCTCAGTACTGACCCTCCGAAAGTGCGGCGCTCCCTCAGCACTGACCCTCCGACAGTGCGGCTCTCCCTCTGTACTGACCCTCCGACAGTTCAGCTCTCCCTCAGTACTGACCCTCTGACAGTGCAGATCTCCCTCAGCACTGACCCTCTGACAGTGCGGCTCTCGCTCAGCACTGACCCTCCGACAGTGCGCCTCTCCCTCAGTACTGACCCTCCGACAGTGCGGCTCTCCCTCAGCACTGACCCTCCGACAGTGCGGCTCTCCCTCAGTACTGACCCTCCGACAGTGCGGCTCTCCCTCAGCACTGACCCTCCGACAGTGCGGCTCTCCCTCAGCACTGACCCTCTGACAGTGCAGCACTCCCTCAGCAGTGACCCTCCGACAGTGCGGCTCTCCCTCAGCACTGACCCTCCGACAGTGCGGCACGCCCTCAGTACTGACCCTCCGTCAGTGCAGCACTCTTTCAGCACTGAACCTCCGACAGTGCGGCTCTCCCTCAGCACTGAACCTCCGACAGTGCGGCATTCCCTCAGTACTGACCCTCCGATAGTGCAGCACTCCCTCAGTACTGACCCTCTTACAGGGCGGCACTCCCTCAGCACTGACCCTCTGACAGTGCGGCACTCCCTCAGTACTGACCCTCCGACAGTGCGGCATTCCCTCAGTACTGACCCTCCGACAGTGCGGCATTCCCTCAGTACTGACCCTCTGACAGTGCGGCTCTCCCTCAGCACTGACCCTCCGACAGTGCGGCACTCCCTCAGTACTGACACTCCGACAGTGCGGCTCTCCCTCAGAACTGACCCTCCGTCAGTGCGGCACTCCCTCAGCACTGACCCTCCGACAGTGCGGCTCTCCCTCAGTACTGACCCTGCGAAAGTGCAGCACTCCCTCAGTACTGACCCTCCGAAAGTGCGGCGCTCCCTCAGCACTGACCCTCCGACAGTGCGGCTCTCCCTCTGTACTGACCCTCCGACAGTTCAGCTCTCCCTCAGTACTGACCCTCTGACAGTGCAGATCTCCCTCAGCACTGACCCTCTGACAGTGCGGCTCTCCCTCAGCACTGACCCTCCGACAGTGCGCCTCTCCCTCAGTACTGACCCTCCGACAGTGCGGCTCTCCCTCAGCACTGACCCTCCGACAGTGCGGCTCTCCCTCAGTACTGACCCTCCGACAGTGCGGCTCTCCCTCAGCACTGACCCTCCGACAGTGCGGCTCTCCCTCAGCACTGACCCTCTGACAGTGCAGCACTCCCTCAGCAGTGACCCTCCGACAGTGCGGCTCTCCCTCAGCACTGACCCTCCGACAGTGCGGCACTCCCTCAGTACTGACCCTCCGTCAGTGCAGCACTCTTTCAGCACTGAACCTCCGACAGTGCGGCTCTCCCTCAGCACTGAACCTCCGACAGTGCGGCATTCCCTCAGTACTGACCCTCCGATAGTGCAGCACTCCCTCAGTACTGACCCTCTTACAGGGCGGCACTCCCTCAGCACTGACCCTCTGACAGTGCGGCATTCCCTCAGTACTGACCCTCCGACAGTGCGGCATTCCCTCAGTACTGACCCTCTGACAGTTCGGCTCTCCCTCAGCACTGACCCTCCGACAGTGCGGCACTCCCTCAGTACTGACACTCCGACAGTGCGGCTCTCCCTCAGAACTGACCCTCCGTCAGTGCAGCACTCCCTCAGTACTGACCCTCCGACAGTGCAGCACTCCCTCAGTACTGACCCTCCGACAGTGCAGCTCTCCCTCAGCACTGACCCTCCGACAGTGCGGCTCTCCCTCAGCACTGACTCTCCGACAGTGCAGCTCTCCCTCAGTACTGACCCTCCGACAGTGCGGCACTCCCTCAGTACTGACCCTCCGACAGTGCAGCTCTCCCTCAGTACTGACCCTCCGACATTGCGGCTCTCCCTCAGCACTGACCCTCTGACAGTGCGGCACTCCCTCAGTACTGACCTCCGACAGTGCGGCTCTCCCTCAGTACTGACCCTCTGACAGTGAGGCTATCCCTCAGCACTGACCCTCCGACAGTGCAGCTCTCCCTCAGCACTGACCCTCCGACAGTGCGGCACTCCCTCAGTACTGACCCTCCGACAGTGCGGCTCTCCCTCAGTACTGACCCTCCGACAGTGCGGCTCTCCCTCAGTACTGACCCTCCGACAGTGCAGCACTCCCTCAGTACTGACCCTCCGACAGTGCAGCTCTCCCTCAGTACTGACCCAACGACAGTGCGGCGCTCCCTCAGTACTGACCCTCCGACAGTGCAGCTCTCCCTCAGTACTGACCCTCCGACAGTGCAGCACTCCCTCAGTACTGACACTCCGACAGTGCAGCACTCCCTCGGTACTGACCCTCCGACAGTGCGGCTCTCCCTCAGTACTGACCCTCCAACAGTGCAGCACTCCGTCAGTACTGACCCTCTGACAGTGCAGCTCTCCCTCAGCACTGAAACTCTGACAGTGCTGCTCTCCCTCAGAACTGACCCTCCGACAGTGCGGCTCTCCCTCAGTACTGACCCTCTGACAGTGCGGCTCTCCCTTAGTACTGACCCTCCGACAGTGCGGCTCTCCCTCAGTACTGACCCTCCGACAGTCCAGCACTCCCTCAGTACTGACCCTCCGACAGTGCGGCACTCCCTCAGCACTGACCCTCCGACAGTGCGGCACTCCCTCAGCACTGACCCTCCGACAGTGCGGCTCTCCCTCTGTACTGACCCTCCGACAGTGCGGCTCTCCCTCAGTACTGACCCTCCGACAGTGCGGCGCTCCCTCAGCACTGACCCTCCGACAGTGCGGCTCTCCCTCTGTACTGACCTTCCGACAGTGCAGCACTCCCTCAGCACTGACCCTCTGACAGTGCAGATCTCCCTCAGCACTGACCCTCTGACAGTGCGGCTCTCCCTCAGCAGTGACCCTCCGACAGTGCGCCTCTCCCTCAGTACTGACCCTCCGACAGTGCGGCTCTCCCTCAGCACTGACCCTCCGACAGTGCGGCTCTCCCTCAGTACTGACCCTCCGACAGTGCGGCACTCCCTCAGTACTGACCCTCTGACAGTGCGGCTCTCCCTCAGTATTGACCCTCCGACAGTGCGGCACTCCCTCAGTACTGACCCTCCGTCAGTGCAGCACTCTTTCAGTACTGACCCTCCGACAGTGCGGCTCTCCCTCAGCAATGAACCTCCGACAGTGCGGCATTCCCTAAGTACTGACCCTCCGATAGTGCAGCTCTCCCTCAGTACTGACCCTCCGACAGTGCAGCACTCCCTCAGTACTGACCCTCTTACAGGGCGGCACTCCCTCAGCACTGACCCTCTGACAGTGCGGCACTCCCTCAGTACTGACCCTCCGACAGTGCGGCATTCCCTCAGTACTGACCCTCCGACAGTGCGGCATTCCCTCAGTACTGACCCTCTGACAGTGCGGCTCTCCCTCAGCACTGACCCTCCGACAGTGCGGCACTCCCTCAGTACTGACACTCCGACAGTGCGGCTCTACCTCAGAACTGACCCTCCGTCAGTGCAGCACTCCCTCAGTACTGACCCTCCGACAGTGCAGCACTCCCTCAGTACTGACCCTCCGACAGTGCAGCTCTCCCTCAGCACTGACCCTCCGACAGTGCGGCTCTCCCTCAGCACTGACTCTCCGTCAGTGCGGCACTCCCTCAGTACTGACCCTCTGACAGTGCAGCTCTCCATCAGTACTGAACCTCCGACATTGCGGCTCTCCCTCAGTACTGACCCTCCGACTTTGTGGCTCTCCCTCAGTACTGACCCTCCGACACTGCGGCTCTCCCTCAGTACTGACCCTCCGACAGTGCGGCGCTTCCTCAGTACTGACCCTGTGACAGTGCGGCTCTCCCTCAGCTCTGACCCTCCGACAGTGCAGCTCTCCCTCAGCCCTGACCCTCTGACAGTGCGGCTCTCCCTCAGTACTGACCCTCTGACAGTGCGGCACTCCCTCATTACTGACCCTCTGACAGAGCGGTGCTCCCTCGGTACTGACCCTCTGACAGTGCGGCACTCCCTCACTACTTACCCTCCGACAGTGCGGCTCTCCCTCAGCACTGACTCTCCGTCAGTGCGGCACTCCCTCAGTACTGACCCTCTGATAGTGCGGCTCTCCCTCAGCACTGACCCTCTGACAGTGCAGATCTCCCTCAGCACTGACCCTCTGACAGTGCGGCTCTCCCTCTGCACTGACCCTCCGACATTGCGGCTCTCCCTCAGTACTGACCCTCCGACAGTGCGGCTCTCCCTCAGCCCTGACCCTCCGACAGTGTGGTTCGCCCTCAGCACTGACCCTCCGACAGTGCGGCCCTCCCTCAGTACTGACCCTCTGACAGTGCAGCACTCCCTCAGCACTGATCATCCGACAGTGCGGCGCTCCCTCAGTACTGACCCTCCGACAGTGCAGCTCTCCCTCAGTACTGACCCTCCGACAGTGCAGCACTCCCTCAGTACTGACACTCCGACAGTGCAGCACTCCCTCGATACTGACCCTCTGACAGTGCGCCGCTCCCTCAGTACTGACCCTCCGACAGTGCGGCACTCCCTCAGCAGTGACCCTCCGACAGTGCGGCTCTCCCTCAGCACTGACCCTCCGACAGTGCGGCACTCCCTCAGTATTGACCCTCCGTCAGTGCAGCACTCCCTCAGCACTGACCCTCCGACAGTGCGGCAATCCCTCAGCACTGACCCTCCGACATTGCGGCTCTCCCTCAGTACTGACCCTCCGACAGTGCGGCATTCCCTCAGTACTGACCCTCTGACAGTGCGGCACTCCCTCAGTACTGACCCTCCGACAGTGCGGCACTCCCTCAGCACTGACCCTCTGACAGTGCGGCACTCCCTCAGTACTGACCCTCCGACAGTGCGGCATTCCCTCAGTACTGACCCTCCGACAGTGCGGCATTCCCTCAGTACTGACCCTCTGACAGTGCGGCTCTCCCTCAGCACTGACCCTCCGACAGTGCGGCTCTCCCTCAGTACTGACCCTCCAACAGTGCAGCTCTCCATCAGCACTGACCCTCCGACAGTGCGGCTCTCCCTCAGTACTGACCCTCCGACAGTGCGGCATTCCCTCAGTACTGAACATCCGACATTGCGGATCTCCCTCAGTACTGACCCTCCGACAGTGCGGCTCTCACTCAGTACTGACCCTCCGACAGTGCGGCTCTCCCTCAGTACTGACCCTCTGACAGTGCGGCACTGCCTCAGTACTGACCCTCTGACAGTGCGGCTCTCCCTCAGCACTGACCCTCCGACAGTGCGGCTCTCCCTCAGCACTGACCCTCCGACAGTGCGGCACTCCCTCAGTATTGACCCTCCGACAGTGCGGCACTCCCTCAGTACTGACCCTCCGACAGTGCGGCACTCCCTCAGTACTGACCGTCCGACAGTGCGGCACGCCCTCAGCACTGACCCTCTGACAGTGCGGCACTCCCTCAGCACTGACCCTCCCACAGTGCGGCACTCCCTCAGTACTGACCCTCCGACCGTGCGGCACTCCCTCAGCACTGACCCTCTGACAGTGCGGCATTCCCTCAGTACTGACCCTCTGACAGTGTGGCAATCCCTCAGTACTGACCCTCCGACAGTGCGGCCTTCCCTCAGTACTGACCCTCTGACAGTGCGGCACTCGCTCAGTACTGACCCTCCGACAGTGCGGCTCTCCCTCAGCACTGACCCACTGACAGTGTGGCACTCCCTCAGCACTGACCCTCCGACAGTGCAGCGCTCCCTCTGTACTGACCTTCTGACATTGCAGCACTCCCTCAGTACTGACCCTCCGACAGTGCGGCTCTCCCTCAGCACTGACCCTCTGACAGTGCAGCTCTCCCTCAGCACTGACCCTCTGACAGTGCAGCACTCCCTCTATACTGACCCTCCGACAGTGCAGCACTCCCTCAGCAGTGACCCTCCGACAGTTCGGCTACCCTCAGCACTGACCCTCCGACAGTGCAGCAGTCCCTCAATACTGACCCTCCGACAGTGCGGCTCTCCCTCAGCACTGACCCTCCGACAGTGCGGCTCTCCCTCTGTACTGACCCTCCGACAGTGCGGCTCTCCCTCAGTACTGACCCTCTGACAGTGCAGAACTCCCTCAGCACTGACCCTCTGACAGTGCGGCTCTCCCTCAGTACTGACGCTCCGACAGTGCGGCACTCCCTCAGTACTGACCCTCCCACAGTGCGGCACTCCCTCAGCACTGACCCTCCGACAGTGCGGCTCTCCCTCAGCACTGACCCTCCGACAGTGCGGCTCTCCCTCAGTACTGACCCTCCGACAGTGCGGCTCTCCCTCAGTACTGACCCTCCGACAGTCCGGCTCTCCCTCAGTACTGACCCTCCGACGGTGCGGCTCTCCCTCAGCACTGACCCTCCGACAGTGCGGCACTCCCTCAGTACTGACCCTCCGACAGTGCGGCTCTCCCTCAGTACTGACCCTCCGACAGTGCGGCTCTCCCTCACTACTTACCCTCCGACAGTGCGGCTCTCCCTCAGCACTGACTCTCCGTCAGTGCGGCACTCCCTCAGTACTGACCCTCTGACAGTGCGGCTCTCCCTCAGCACTGACCCTCTGACAGTGCAGATCTCCCTCAGCACTGACCCTCTGACAGCGCGGCTCTCCCTCAGCACTGACACTCCGACAGTGCGCCTCTCCCTCAGTACTGACCCTCCGACAGTGCGGCTCTCCCTCAGTACTGACCCTCCGACAGTGCGGCTCTCCCTCAGCACTGACCCTCCTACAGTGCGGCTCGCCCTCAGCACTGACCCTCCGACAGTGCGGCTCTCCCTCAGTACTGACCCTCCGACAGTGCGGCTCGCCCTCAGCACTGACCCTCCGACAGTGCGGCTCGCCCTCAGCACTGACCCTCCGTCAGTGCAGCACTCCCTCAGCACTGACCCTCCGACAGTGCGGCACTCCCTCAGCACTGACCCTCCGACATTGCGGCTCTCCCTCAGTACTGACCCTCCGACAGTGCGGCATTCCCTCAGTACTGACCCTCCGACAGTGCAGCACTCCCTCAGCACTGACCCTCCGACAGTGCGGCATTCCCTCAGTACTGACCCTCCGATAGTGCAGCACTCCCTCAGTACTGACCCTCTTACAGGGCGGCACTCCCTCAGCACTGACCCTCTGACAGTGCGGCACTCCCTCAGTACTGACTCTCCGACAGTGCGGCATTCCCTCAGTACTGACCCTCCGACAGTGCGGCATTCCCTCAGTACTGACCCTCTGACAGTGCGGCTCTCCCTCAGCACTGACCCTCCGATAGTGCGGCACTCCCTCAGTACTGACCCTCCGACAGTGCGGCTCTCCCTCAGAACTGACCCTCTGACAGTGCGGCTCTCCCTCAGTACTGACCCTCCGACAGTGCGGCTCTCCCTCAGTACTGACCCTCCAACAGTGCAGCTCTCCATCAGCACTGACCCTCCGTCAGTGCGGCTCTCCCTCAGTACTGACTCTCCGACAGTGCGGCATTCCCTCAGTACTGAACATCCGACATTGCGGCTCTCCCTCAGTACTGACCCTCCGACAGTGCGGCTCTCCCTCAGCACTGACCCTCCGACAGTGCGGCGCTCCCTCAGTACTGACCCTCCGACAGTGCGGCTCTCCCTCAGCACTGACCCTCTGACAGTGCAGCTCTCCCGCAGCACTGGCCCTCTGACAGTGCAGCACTCCCTCTGTACTGACCCTCCGACAGTGCGGCTCTCCCACAGTACTGACCCTCTGACAGTGCAGAACTCCCTCAGTACTGACCCTCCGACAGTGCAGCAGTCCCTCAATACTGACCCTCCGACAGTGCGGCTCTCCCTCAGCACTGACACTCCGACAGTGCGGCTCTCCCTCAGTACTGACCCTCCGACAGTGCGGCTCTCCCTCAGTACTGACCCTCTGACAGTGCAGAACTCCCTCAGCACTGACCCTCTGACAGTGCGGCTCTCCCTCAGCACTGACCCTCCGACAGTGCGCCTCTCCCTCAGTACTGACCCTCCGACAGTGCAGCACTCCCTCAGTACTGACCCTCCGACAGTGCGGCTCTCCCTCAGTACTGACCCTCCGACAGTCCGGCTCTCCCTCAGTACTGACCCTCCGACGGTGCGGCTCTCCCTCAGCACTGACCCTCCGACAGTGCGGCACTCCCTCAGTACTGACCCTCCGACAGTGCGGCTCTCCCTCAGTACTGACCCTCCGACAGTGCGGCTCTCCCTCACTACTTACCCTCCGACAGTGCGGCTCTCCCTCAGCACTGACTCTCCGTCAGTGCGGCACTCCCTCAGTACTGACCCTCTGATAGTGCGGCTCTCCCTCAGCACTGACCCTCTGACAGTGCAGATCTCCCTCAGCACTGACCCTCTGACAGTGCGGCTCTCCCTCAGCACTGACCCTCCGACAGTGCGCCTCTCCCTCAGTTCTGACCCTCCGACAGTGCGGCTCTCCCTCAGTACTGACCCTCCGACAGTGCGGCTCTCCCTCAGCACTGACCCTCCTACAGTGCGGCTCGCCCTCAGCACTGACCCTCTGACAGTGCAGCACTCCCTCAGCAGTGACCCTCCGTCAGTGCAGCACTCCCTCAGCACTGACCCTCCGACAGTGCGGCACTCCCTCAGCACTGACCCTCCGACATTGCGGCTCTCCCTCAGTACTGACCCTCCGACAGTGCGGCATTCCCTCAGTACTGACCCTCCGATAGTGCAGCACTCCCTCAGTACTGACCCTCTTACAGGGCGGCACTCCCTCAGCACTGACCCTCTGACAGTGCGGCACTCCCTCAGTACTGACTCTCCGACAGTGCGGCATTCCCTCAGTACTGACCCTCCGACAGTGCGGCATTCCCTCAGTACTGACCCTCTGACAGTGCGGCTCTCCCTCAGCACTGACCCTCCGACAGTGCGGCTCTCCCTCAGAACTGACCCTCTGACAGTGCGGCTCTCCCTCAGTACTGACCCTCCGACAGTGCGGCTCTCCCTCAGTACTGACCCTCCAACAGTGCAGCTCTCCATCAGCACTGACCCTCCGACAGTGCGGCTCTCCCTCAGTACTGACCCTCCGACAGTGCGGCATTCCCTCAGTACTGAACATCCGACATTGCGGATCTCCCTCAGTACTGACCCTCCGACAGTGCGGCTCTCCCTCAGCACTGACCCTCCGACAGTGCGGCGCTCCCTCAGTACTGACCCTCCGACAGTGCGGCTCTCCCTCAGCACTGACCCTCTGACAGTGCAGCACTCCCTCTATACTGACCCTCCGACAGTGCAGCACTCCCTCAGCAGTGACCCTCCGACAGTTCCGCTACCCTCAGCACTGACCCTCCGACAGTGCGGCACTCCCTCAGTACTGACTCTCCGACAGTGCAGCAGTCCCTCAATACTGACCCTCCGACAGTGCGGCTCTCCCTCAGCACTGACCCTCCGACAGTGCGGCTCTCCCTCAGTACTGACCCTCTGACAGTGCAGATCTCCCTCAGCACTGACCCTCTGATAGTGCGGCTCTCGCTCAGCAATGACCCTCCGACAGTGCGCCTCTCCCTCAGTACTGACCCTCCGACAGTGCGGCGCTCCCTCAGTACTGACCCTCCGACAGTGCGGCTCTCCCTCAGTACTGACCCTCCGACAGTGCGGCTCTCCCTCAGCACTGACCCTCCGACAGTGCGGCACTCCCTCAGTACTGACCCTCCGACAGTGCGGCACTCCCTCAGTACTGACCCTCCGACAGTGCGGCACTCCCTCAGTACTGACCCTCCGACAGTGGTCACTCCCTCAGTACTGACCCTCCGTCAGTGCGGCACTCGCCTCAGTACTGACCCTCCGACAGTGCTGCACTCCCTCAGTATGACCCTCCGACAGTGCTTGCACTCCCGTCGGTACTGACCTTCTGCACAGTGCTGCACTCCCTCAGTTACTGACCCTGCAACCGTGCTGCACTCCCTCAGTACTGACCCTCTTCAACAGTGCATCACTCCCTCACGTACTGACCCTCCTACAGTGCCGCACTCCTACAAGTACTGACCCTCCGACAGTGCATCACTCCCTCACGTACTGACCTGCGACTGTGCAGCCCTCCCTCCAGTACTGACCCTCGAACAGCTGCAGGCACTCCGCTCAGTACTGACGCCTCCATCAGTGTGTCACTCCCTCAAGTACTGACACTCCGACAGTGCTGTACTCCCTCAGTACTGACCCTCTACCAGCTGCTGCACTCGCCTCAGTACTGACCCTCCGACAGTGCAGGCCACTCCCTCAGTATCTGACCCTCCGACATGCTAGCAGCTCCCTTCAGCTACTGACCCTTCTGACAAGTTCAGGCACTCCCTCAGCACTGACCCTCAGACAGTGCGGCACTCCCTCAGTACTGACCCTCCGACAGTGCGGCATTCCCTCAGTACTGACCCTCCGACAGTGCGGCACTCCCTCAGTACTGACCCTCTGACAGTGCGGCACTCCCTCAGAACTGACCCTCCGACAGTGCGGCACTCCCTCAGTACTGACCCTCCGACAGTGCGGCTCTCCCTCAGTACTGACCCTCTGACAGTGCGGCTCTCCCTCAGTACTGACCCTCCGACAGTGCGGCTCTCCCTCAGTACTGACCCTCCAACAGTGCAGCTCTCCCTCAGTACTGACCCTCCGACAGTGCGGCTCTCCCTCAGTACTGACCCTCCGACAGTGCGGCACTCCCTCAGTACTGACCCTCCGACAGTGCGGATCTCCCTCAGTACTGACCCTCCGACAGTGCGGCTCTCCCTCAGTACTGACCCTCCGACAGTGCGGCTCTCCCTCAGTACTGACCCTCTGACAGTGCGGCTCTCCCTCAGTACTGACCCTCCAACAGTGCGGCACTCCCTCAGTACTGACCCTCTGACAGTGTATCACTCCCTCAGTACTGACCCTCTGACAGTGCATCACTCCCTCAGTACTTACCCTCCGACAGTGCAGCAGTCCCTCACTACCGACCCTCTGACAGTACATCACTCCTTCAGTACTAAGCATCCCACAGTGCTGCACTCGCTCAGTACTGACGCTCCAACAGTGCAGCACTCCCTCAGTACAGACCCTCTGACAGTGCAGCAGGCCCTCAGTACAGACCCTCCGACAGTGCAGCACTCCCTCAGTACAGACCCTCCGACAGTGCAGCACTCCCTCAGTACTGACCCTCCGACAGTGCTGCACTCCCTCAGTACTGACCCTCCAACAGTGCAGCACTCCCTCAGTACTGACCTTCTGACAGTGCCGCACTCCCTCAGTACTGACCCTCCGACAGTGCAGCACTCCCTCAGTACTGACCCTCCGACAGTGCTACACTACCTCAGTACAAACCCTCCGACAGTGCGGCACTCCCTCAGTACTGACCCTCCGACAGTGTGGCTCTCCCTCAGCACTGACCCTCCGACAGTGCTGCACTCCCTCAGTACTGACCCTCCGACAGTGCAGCACTCCCTCAGTACTGACCCTCTGACAGTTCCGCACTCCCTCAGTACTGACCCTCCGACAGTGCTGCGCTCCTGCAGTACTGACCCTCTGACAGTGCGGCACTCCCTCAGTACTGACCCTCCGACAGTGCGCTCCCTCAGTACTGACCCTCCGACAGTGCAGCACTCCCTCAGTACTGACCCTCCGACAGTGCGGCACTCCCTCAGCTACTGACCCTCCGACAGTGCAGCGCTCCCTCATCACTGACCCTCCGACAGCTGCTGCACTCCCTCAGTACTGACCCTCCTACAGTGCGGCACTCCTCAGCACTGACCCTCCGACAGTGCAGCTCTCCCTCAGTACTGACCCTCCGACAGTGCTGCACTCCTCAGTACTGACCCTCCGACAGTGCGGCACTCCCTCAGTACTGACCCTCCGACAGTGCGGCCTCCCTCTGTACTGACCCTCCGACACTGCGGCTCATACCTCAGTACTGACCCCTCCGACAGAGCGGCTCTCCCTCAGTACTGACCCTCCGACAGTGCGGCTCTCCCTCAGCACTGACCCTCCGACAGTGCCGATCTCCCTCAGTACTGACCCTCCGACAGTGCGGCTCTCCCTCAGTACTGACCCTCCGACAGTGCGGCTCGCCCTCAGCACTGACCCTCCGACAGTGCGGCTCTCCCTCATCACTGACCCTCTGACAGTGCAGCACTCCCTCAGCAGTGACCCTCTGACAGTGCGGCTCTCCCTCAGCACTGACCCTCCGACAGTGCGGCTCTCCCTCAGTACTGACCCTCCGACAGTGCAGCACTCCTCAGTACTGACCCTCCGACAGTGCGGCCTCTCCCTCAGCACTGACCCTCCGACATTGCGGCTCTCCCTCAGTACTGACCCTCCGACATTGCGGCTCTCCCTCAGTACTGACCCTCCGACAGTGCGGCATTCCCTCAGTACTGACACTCCGATAGTGCAGCACTCCCTCAGTACTGACCCTCTTACAGGGCGGCACTCCCTCAGCACTGACCCTCTGACAGTGCGGCACTCCCTCAGTACTGACCCTCCGACAGTGCGGCATTCCCTCAGTACTGACCCTCTGACAGTGCGGCTCTCCCTCAGCACTGACCCTCCGACAGTGCGGCACTCCCTCAGTACTGACCCTCCGACAGTGCGGCTCTCCCTCAGAACTGACCCTCTGACAGTGCGGCTCTCCCTCAGTACTGACCCTCTGACAGTGCGGCTCTCCCTCAGTACTGACCCTCCAACAGTGCAGCTCTCCCTCAGTACGGACCCTCCGACAGTGCGGCTCTCCCTCAGTACTGACCCTCCGACAGTGCGGCATTCCCTCAGTACTGAACATCCGACATTGCGGATCTCCCTCAGTACTGACCCTCCGACAGTGCGGCTCTCCCTCAGTACTGACCCTCCGACAGTGCTGCACTCCCTCAGTACTGAACGTCCGACAGTGCAGCACTCCCTCAGTACAGACCCTCCAACAGTGCGGCACTCCCTCAGTACTGACGCTCCGACAGTGCGGCACTCCCTCAGTACTGACCCTCCGACAGTGCGGCACTCCCTCAGTACTGACCCTCCGACAGTGCTGTACTCCCTCAGTACTGACCCTCTGACAGTGCGGCTCTCCATCGTTACTGACCCTCCGACAATGTGGCTCTCCCTCAGTACTGACCCTCCGACAGTGCTGCACTCCCTCAGTACTGACCCTCCGACAGTGCGGCTCTCCCTCAGCACTGACCCTCCGACAGTGCAGCACTCCCTCAGTACTGACCCTCCGACAGTGCGGCTCTCCCTCAGTACTGACCCTCCGACAGTGCGGCACTCCCTCAGTACTGACCCTCCGACAGTGCAGGCACTCCCTCAGTACTGACCCTCAGACAGTGCTGCACTCCCTCAGTCATGACCCTCGACAGTGCAGCATTCCCTCAGTACTGACCCTCCGTCAGTGCAGCACTCCCTCAGTACTGACCCTCCGACAGTGCGGCTCTCCCTCAGCACTGACCCTCCGACAGTGCGGCTCTCCCTCAGTACTGACCCTACGACAGTGCAGCACTCCCTCAGTACTGACCCTCTGACAGTGCGGCTCTCCCTCAGTACTGACCCTCCGACAGTGCGGCACTCCCTCAGTACTGACCCTCCCGACAGTGCAGCACTCCCTCAGTACTGACCCTCCTACAGTGCTGCGCTCCCTCAGTACTGACCCTCCGACGGAGCGGCACTCCCTCAGTACTGACCCTCTGACAGTGTAGCTCCCGCTCAGTACTGACCCTCCGACAGTGCAGCACTCCCTCAGTACTGACCCTCCGACAGTGCAGCACTCCCTCAGTACTGACCCTCAGACAGTTCAGCACTCCCTCAGTACTGACCCTCGACAGTGCTGCATTCACTCAGTACTGACCATCCGACAGTGCAGCACTGCCTCAGTCTGACCCTCGAACAGTGCAGCACTCCCTCAGTACTGACCCTCCGACAGTGCAGCACTCCCTCAGTACTGACCCTCCGACAGTTCAGCACTCCCTCAGTACTGACCCTCCGACAGTGCATCACTCCTCAGTACTGACTCCTCCGACAGTGCTGCACTCGCCTCAGCTACTGACCCTCCGACAGTGCAGCTCTCTTTCAGTGCTGAACCTCCGACAGTGCACCACTCCCTCAGTACTGACCCTCCGACAGTGCAGCACTCCCTCACTACTGACCCTCCACAGTGCAGCACTCCCTCAGTACTGACCCTCCAACAGTGCGGCACTCGCCTCAGTACTGACGCCTCCGACAGTGCTGCCACTCCTCAGCTACTGACCCTCCGACAGTGCGGCTCTCCCTCAGTACTGACCCTCCGACAGTGCGGCACTCGCTCAGTACTGACCCTCTGGACAGTGCGGCACTCCCTCAGTACTGACCCTCCGACAGTGCTGCACTCCCTCAGTACTGACCTACTGAAAGGGTGGCACTCCCACAGTACTGACCCTGCAACAGTGCAGCACTCCCTCAGTACTTAACCTCCGGCTCTGCGGCACTCCCTCAGTACTGACCCTCCGACAGTGCAGCACTCCCTCAGTTACTGACCCTCTGTCAGTGCAGCACTCACTCAGTACTGAGCCTCTGACAGTGCAGCATTCCCTCAGTACGTAACCTCCTACAGTGCAGCACTCTTTCAGGACTGACCCTATGAGATTGCAGCAATCCCTCAGTACTGACGCTCCAACAGTGCTAGCACTCACTCAGTACTGACCCTACTGAAAGTGCTGGCACCCCCTCAGTACTGAACCCTCGACAGTGCTGCGCTCCCTCAGTACTGACCCTCCGACAGTGCAGCACTCCCTCAGTACTGACCTCCGAAAGTGCTGGCACTCCCTCAGTACTGACCCTCCAACAGTGCAGCACTCCTCAGTACTGACCCTCCGACAGTGCAGCACTCCCTCAGTACTGACCCTTCGACAGTGCGGCACCTCCCTCATACTGACCCCTCCGACAGTGCGGCACTCCCACAGTACTGACCCTCCGACAGTGCAGCACTCCCTCAGTACTGACCCTCCGACAGTGCGGCACTCCCTCAGTACTTACCCTCCGACAGTGCAGCACTCCCTCAGTACTGACCCTCTGACAGTGCGCACTCCCTCAGTACTAACCCTCCCACAGTGCTGCACTCCCTCAGTACTGACCCTCCAACAGTGCTGCACTCCCTCAGTACTGACTCTTCAACAGTGCTGCGCTCCCTCAGTACTGACCCTCCGACAGTGCGGCACTCCCTCAGTACTGACCCTCCAACAGTGCAGCACTCCCTCAGTACAGACCCTCCGACAGTGCAGCACTCCCTCAGTACTGACCCTCCGACAGTGCAGCACTCCCTCAGTACTGACCTCCGACAGTGCAGCACTCCCTCAGTACTGACCCTCCAACAGTGCGGCACTCCCTCAGTACTGACCCTCCGACAGTGCAGCACTCCCTCAGTACTGACCCTCCCGACAGTGCGGCACACCCTCAGTACTGACCCTCCGGACAGTGCTGCACTCCCTCAGTACTGACCCTCCAACAGTGCCGGCACTCCCTCAGTACAGACCCTACGACAGTGCAGCACTCCCTCAGTAATGACCTCGTGACAGTGCTGCCACTCCCTCAGTACTGACCATCCGACAGTGCTGCACTACCTCAGTACTGACCCTCCGACAGTGCAGCACTCCCTCAGTACTGACCCTCTGATAGTGTAGCACTCCCTCAGTACTGACCCTCTGACAGTGCAGCACTCCCTCAGTACTGACCCTCTGCGACAAGCTGCCACTCCCTCAGTAACTGACCCTCCAGCAGTGCGGCACTCCCTCAGTACTGACCCTCTGACAGTGCATCACTCCCTCAGTACTGACCCTCCGACAGTGCTGCACTCCCTCAGTACTGACCCTCCGACAGTGCAGCACTCCCTCAGTACTGAACCCTCTGACAGTGCCGCACTCCCTCAGTACTGACCCTCCAACAGTGCTGCACTACCTCAGTACAAACCCTCCGACAGTGCAGCACTCCCTCAGTACTGACTCTTCAACAGTGCGGCACTCCCTCAGTACTGACCCTCCGACAGTGCGGCACTCCCTCAGTACTGACCCTCCGACAGTGCGGCACTCCCTCAGTACTGACCCTCCAACAGTGCAGCACTCCCTCAGTACTGACCCTCCGACAGTGCAGCACTCCCTCAGTACTGACCCTCCGACAGTGCTGCATTCCCTCAGTACTGACCCTCCAACAGTGCAGCACTCCCTCAGTACAGACCCTCCGACAGTGCAGCACTCCCTCAGTACTGACCCTCCGACAGTGCGGCACTCCCTCAGTACTGACCCTCCGACAGTGCAGTACTCCCTCAATACTGACCCTCCGACAGTGCTGCACTCCCTCAGTACTGACCCGCTCACAGTGCAGCACTCCCTCAGTACTGACCCTCCGACAGTGCAGTACTCCCTCAGTACTGAACCTCCAACAGTGCTGCACTACCTCAGTACTGACACTCCAACAGTGCTTCACTCCCTCCACTGACCCTCCGACAGTGCAGCACTCCCTCAGTACTGACTCTTCAACAGTGCGGCACTCCCTCAGTACTGACCCTCCGACAGTGCTACACTCCCTCCACTGACCCTACAACAGTGCAGCCCGCCCTCAGTACTGACCCTCTGACAGTGCAGCACTCCCTCAGTACTGACCCTCTGACAGTGCAGCACTCCCTCAGTACTGACTCTCCGACAGTGCAGCACTCCCTCAGTACTGACCCTCCAACAGTGCAGCACTCCCTCAGTACAGAACCTGTGACAGTGCAGCACTCCCTCAGTACAGACCCTCCGACAGTGCAGCACTCCCTCAGTACTGACCCTCCGACAGTGCAGTACTCCCTCAGTACTGACCCTCCAACAACGCTGCACTACCTCAGTACAAACCCTCCGACAGTGTGGCACTCCCTCAGTACTGACTCTTCAACAGTGCGGCACTCCCTCAGTACTGACCCTCCGACAGTTTGGCACTCCCTCAGTACTGACCCCCTGGCAGTGCAGGCCTCCCTCAGTACTGACCCTCTGACAGTACATCACTCCTTCAAAACTGACCATCCGACAGTGCTGCACTCCCTCAGTACTGACCCTCCAACAGTGCAGCACTCCCTCAGTACAGACCCTCCGACAGTGCAGCACTCCCTCAGTACTGACACTCCGACAGTGCATCACTTCCTCAGTACTGACCCTCCGACAGTGCTGCACTCCCTCAGTACTGACCCTCCAACAGTGCAGCACTCCCTCAGTACTGACCCTCTGACAGTGCTGCACTCCCTCAGTACTGACCCTCCAACAGTGCGGCACTCCCTCAGTACTGACCCTCCGACAGTGCGGCACTCCCTCAGTACTGACCCTCCGACAGTGCTGCACTCCTTCAGTACTGACCTTCTGACAGTGCGGCACTCCCTCAGTACTGACCCTGCAACCGTGCTGCACTCCCTCAGTACTGACTCTTCAACAGTGCTGCACTCCCTCAGTACTGACTCTTCAACAGTGCTGCACTCCCTCAGTACTGACCCTCTGACAGTGCATCACTCCCTCAGTACTGACCCTCCGACAGTGCGGCACTCCCTCAGTACTGACCCTCCAACAGTGCAGCACTCCCTCAGTACTGACCCTCCGACAGTGCAGCACTCCCTCAGTACTGACCCTCTGACAATGCTGCACTCCCTCAGTACTGACCCTCCATCAGTGCGGCACTCCCTCAGTACTGACCCTCTGACAGTGCGGCACTCCCTCAATACTGACCCTCCAACAGTGCGGCACTCCCTCAGTACTGACCCTCCGACAGTGCAGCACTCCCTCAGTACTGACCCTCCGACAGTGCAGCACTCCCTCAGTACTGACCCTCCGGCAGTGCGGCACTCCCTCCGTACAGGCCCTTCGACAGTGCAGCACTCCCTCAGTATTGACCCTCCAACAGTGCGGCACTCCCTCAGTACTGACCCTCCGACAGTACGGCACTCCCTCAGTGCTGACCCTCCGACAGTGCAGCACTCCCTCAGTACTGACCCTCCGACAGTGCGGCACTCCCTCAGTACTGACCCTCCGACAGTGCGGCACTCCCTCAGTACTGACCCTCCGACAGTGCAGCACTCCCTCAATACTGACCCTCCAACAGTGCGGCACTCCCTCAGTACTGACCCTCTGACAGTGTATCACTCCCTCAGTACTGACCCTCTGACAGTGCAGCACTCCCTCAGTACTGACCCTCCGACAGTGCAGCACTCCCTCAGTACTGACCCTCTGACAGTACATCACTCCCTCAGTACTGACCATCCCACAGTGCTGCACTCCCTCAGTACTGACCCTCCAACAGTGCAGCACTCCCTCAGTACTGACCCTCTGACAGTGCAGCAGGCCCTCAGTACTGACCCTCCGACAGTGCAGCACTCCCTCAGTACTGACCCTCCGACAGTGCAGCACTCCCTCAGTACTGACCCTCTGACAGTGCAGCACTCCCTCAGTACTGACCCTCCGACAGTGCAGCACTCCCTCAGTACTGACCCTCCGACAGTGCTGCATTCCCTCAGTACTGACCCTCCAACAGTGCAGCACTCCCTCAGTACAGACCCTCTGACAGTGCAGCACTCCCTCAGTACTGACCCTCCGACAGTGCGGCACTCCCTCAGTACTGACCCTCCAACAGTGCAGCACTCCCTCAGTACAGACCCTCTGACAGTGCAGCACTCCCTCAGTACAGACCCTCCGACAGTGCAGCACTCCCTCAGTACTGACCCTCCGACAGTGCTGCATTCCCTCAGTACTGACCCTCCAACAGTGCAGCACTCCCTCAGTACTGACCCTCTGACAGTGCAGCACTCCCTCAGTACTGACCCTCCGACAGTTCGGCACTCCCTCAGTACTGACCCTCCGACAGTGCGGCACTCCCTCAGTACTGACCCTCCGACAGTGCGGCACTCCCTCAGTAATGACCCTCCGACAGTGCAGCACTCCCTCAGTACTGACCCTCCGACAGTGCGGCACTCCCCCAGTACTGACCCTCCGACAGTGCAGAAATTCCAAGGTACTGACCCGCCGACAGTGCTGCACTCCCTCAGTACTGACCCTCCAACAGTGCTGCACTCCCTCACTACTGACCCTCCGACAGTGCTGCTCTCCCTCCACTTTCCCTCCAACAGTGCTGCACTCCCTCAGTACTGACTCTTCAACAGTGCTGCGCTCCCTCAGTACTGACCCTACGACAGTGCGGCACTCCCTCAGTACTGACCCTCCAACAGTGCGGCACTCCCTCAGTACTGACCCTCCAACAGTGCAGCACTCCCTCAGTACAGACCCTCCGACAGTGCAGCACTCCCTCAGTACTGACCCTCTGACAGTGCGGCACTCCCTCAGTACTGACCCTCCGACAGTGCAGCACTCCCTCAGTACTGACCTACTGACAGTGTGGCACTCCCTCAGTACTGACCCTGCAACAGTGCGGCACTCCCTCAGTACTGACCCTCCGACAGTGCAGCGCTCCCTCAGTACTGACCCTCCGACAGTATGGCACTCCCTCAGTACTGACCCTCCAACAGTGTAGTACTCCCTCAGTACTGACCCTCCAACAGTGCTGCACTACCTCAGTACAAACCCTCCGACAGTGCAGCACTCCCTCAGTACTGACTCTTCAACAGTGCGGCACTCCCTCAGTACAGACGCTCCGACAGTTTGGCACTCCCTCAGTACTGACCCCCTGACAGTGCAGGCCTCCCTCAGTACTGACCCTCTGACAGTACATCACTTCTTCAGTACTGACCCTCCAACAGTGCAGCACTCCCTCAGTACAGACCCTCCGACAGTGCGGCACTCCCTCAGTACTGACCCTCCGACAGTGCGGCACTCCCTTAGTACTGACACTCTGACAGTGCGGCACTCCCTCAGTACTGACCCTCCGACAGTGCAGCACTCCCTCAGTACTGACCCTCCATCAGTGCGGCACTCCCTCAGTACTGACCCTCTGACAGTGCGGCACTCCCTCAGTCTGACCCTCAGACAGTGCTGCACTCCCTCAGTACTGACCCTCCGACAGTGCTGCACTCCTCAGTACTGACCCTCCGACAGTGCTGCACTCCTCAGTACTGACCCTCTGACAGTGCAGCACTCCCTCAGTACTGACCGTCCGACAGTGCAGCTCTCCCTCAGTACTGATGCTCTGACAGTGCAGCACTCCCTCAATACCGACATTCCGACAGTGCAGCACTCCCTCAGTATTGACCCTCAACCACTGCTGCACTCCCACAGTACTGACCCTCCGACAGTGCAGCACTCGCTCAGTACTGACCCTCCGACAGTGCAGCACTCCCTCAGTACTGACCCTCCGACAGTGCTGCGCACTCCTCAGTACTGACCCTCTGACAGTGCTGCACTCCCTCAGTACTGACCCTCCGACAGTGCGGCACTCCCTCAGTACTGACCCTCGACAGTGCGGCACTCCCTCAGTACTGACCCTCGACAGTGCAGCACTCGCTCAGTACTGACGCCTCCGACAGTGCTGGCACTCCCTCAGTACTGACCTCCGACAGTGCAGCACTCCCTCAGTACTGACCCTCTGAACAGTGCGGCACTCCCTCAGTACTGCCCCTCCAAAAGTGCGGCACTCCCTCAGTACTGACCCTCCTGACAGTGCTGCACTCCTCAGGTACTGACCCTCTGACAGTGCGTGCACTCCCTCAGTACTGACCCTCCGACAGTGCGCACTTCCTCAGTACTGACACTCCGACAGTGCTGTACTCCCTCAGTACTGAACCTCGCACAGTGCAGCACTCACCTCAGTACTGACCCTCCGACAGTGCTGCACTCACTCAGTAACTGACCCTCCAACAGTGCAGCACTCCCTCAGCTACTGACCCTCGACAGTGCGGCACTCGCCTCAGTAGTGACCCTCTAACAGTGTGGCACTCACTCAGTACTGACCCTCCAACAGTGCAGCGCTCCCTCAGTACAAACCCGCCGACAGTGCAGCACTCCCTCAGTACTGACCCTCCGACAGTGCAGTACTCCCTCAGTACTGACCCTCCAACAGTGCTGCACTACCTCAGTACTGACACTCCAACAGTGCTGCGCTCCCTCAGTACTGACCCTCCGACAGTGCAGCACTCCCTCACTACTGACCTACTGACAGTGTGGCACTCCCTCAGTACTGACCCTGCGACAGTGCGGCAGTCCCTCAGTGCTGACCCTCCGACAGTGCAGCGCCCCCTCAGTACTGACCCTCCGACAGTGTGGCACTCCCTCAGTACTGACCCTCCAACAGTGCTGCACTACCTCAGTACAAACCCTCCGACAGTGCAGCACTCCCTCAGTACTGACTCTTCAACAGTGCGGCACTCCCTCAATACAGACCCTCCGACAGTTTGGCACTCCCTCAGTACTGACCCCTGACATTGCAGGCCTCCCTCAGTACTGACCCTCTGACAGTACATCACTTCTTCAGTACTGACCATCCGACAGTGCTGTACTCCCTCAGTACTGACCCTCCAACAGTGCAGCACTCCCTCAGTACTGACCCTCCGACAGTGCGGCACTCAGTACTGACCCTCCGACAGTGCGGCACTCCCTCAGTACTGACCCTCCGACAGTACTGCACTCCCTCAGTACAGCCCCTCCGACAGTGCAGCACTCCTTCAGTACTGACCCTCCGACAGTGCTGCACTCCCTCAGTACTGACCCTCCAACAGTGCAGCACTCCCTCAGTACTGACCCTCCGACAGTGCGGCACTCCCTCAGTACAGACCCTTCAACAGTGCGGCACTCCCTCAGTACTGACCCTCCGACAGTGCTGCACTCCCTCAGTACTGACCCTCCAACAGTGCGGCACTCGCTCAGTACTGACCCTCCGACAGTGCGGCACTCCCTCAGTACTGACCCTCCGACAGTGCTGCACTCCTTCAGTACTGACCTTCTGACAGTGCGGCACTCCCTCAGTACTGACCCTGCAACAGTGCAGCACTCCCTCAGTACAGACCCTCCGACAGTGCAGCACTCCCTCAGTACTGACCCTCTGACAGTGCAGCACTCCCTCAGTACTGACCTTCTGACAGTGCGGCACTCCCTCAGTACTGACCCTCTGACAGTGCAGCACTCCCTCAGTTCTGACCTTCTGACAGTGCGGCACTCCCTCAGTACTGACCCTGCAACAGTGCGGCACTCCCTCAGTACTGACCCTCCGACAGTGCAGCGCTCCCTCATACTGACCCTCCGACAGTGCAGTACTCCCTCAGTACAGACCCTCCGACAGTGCAGTACTCCCTCAGTACTGACCCTCCAACAGTGCTGCACTACCTCACTACAAACCCCCGACAGTGCTGCAGTCCCTCAGTACTGACTCTTCAACATTGCTGTACTCCCTCAGTACTGAACCTCCGACAGTGCAGCACTCCCTCAGTACTGACCCTCCGACAATGCTGCACTCCCTCAGTACTGACCCTTCAACAGTGCAGCACTCCCTCAGTACTGACCCTGTGAGACTGCAGCCCTCCCTCAGTACTGACCCTCCGACAGTGCGGCACTCCCTCATTACTGACCCTCAACAGTGCGGCACTCCCTCAGTACTGACACTCCGACAGTCCTGCACTCCCTCAGTATTGACCCTCCAACAGTGCATCACTCCCTCAGTACTGACCCTCTGACAGTGCATCACTCCCTCAGTACTGACCCTCCACAGTGCAGCACTCCTTCAGTACAGACCCTCCGACAGTGCGGCACTCCTTCAGTACTGACCGTCCGACAGTGCTGCACTCCCTCTGTACTGACCCTCCAACAGTGCAGCACTCCCTCAGTACTGACCCTCCAACAGTGCCGCACTCCCTCAGTACTGGCCCTCCGACTGTGCTGCACTCCCTCAGTACTGACCCTCCGACAGTGCGGCACTCCCTCAGTACTGACTCTTCAACATTGGGCACTGCCCTCAGTACTGACCCTCCGACAGTGCGGCACTCCCTCAGTACTGACCTCCGACAGTGCTGCACTCCCTCAGTACTGACCCTCTGACAGTGCAGCACTCCCTCAGTACTGACCCTCTGACAGTGCGGCACTCCCTCAGTACTGACCCTTCAACAGTGCAGCACTCCCTCAGTACTGACCCTCCGACAGTGCAGCACTCCCTCAGTACTGACCCTCTGAAAGAGCAGCACTCCCTCAGTACTGACCCTCCGACAGTGCGGCACTCCCTCAGTACTGACCCTCCGACAGTGCAGCACTCCCTCAGTACTGACCCTCCGACAGTGCGGCACTCCCTCAGTACTGACCCTCCTGACAGTGCGCACTCCCTCAGTACTGACCCTCCGACAGTGCAGCACTCCCTCAGTACTGACCCTCCGACAGTGCGGCACTCCCTCAGTACTGACCCTCCGACAGTGCAGCACTCCCTCAGTACTGACCCTCTGACAGTGCATCACTCCCTCAGTACTTACCCTCCGACAGCGCAGCAGTCCCTCACTACCGACCCTCCGACAGTACATCACTCCTTCAGTACTTAGCATCCCACAGTGCTGCACTCGCTCAGTACTGACGCTCCAACAGTGCAGCACTCCCTCAGTACAGACCCTCTGACAGTGCAGCAGGCCCTCAGTACAGACCCCCCGACAGTGCAGCACTCCCTCAGTACTGACCCTCCGACAGTGCTGCATTCCCTCAGTACTGACCCTCCAACAGTGCAGCACTCCCTCAGTACAGACCCTCCGACAGTGCAGCACTCCCTCAGTACTGGCCCTCCGACAGTGCGGCATTCCCTCAGTACTGACCCTCCGACAGTGCTGCACTCCCTCAGTACTGACCCTCTGACAGTGCGGCACTCCCTCAGTACTGACCCTCCGACAGTGCTGCACTCCCTCAGTACTGACCTACTGACAGTGCTGCACTCCCACAGTACTGACCCTCAGACAGTGCGGCACTCCTCAGTACTGACCCTCTGACAGTGCAGCACTCCCTCAGTACTGGCCCTCCGACAGTGCGGCACTCCCTCAGTACTGACCCTCCGACAGTGCGGCACTCCCTCAGTACTGACCCTCCAACAGTGCGGCACTCACTCAGTAATGACCCTCCGACAGTGCAGCGCTCCCTCAGTACTGACCCTCGACAGTGCGGCACACCCTCAGTACTGACCCTCCGACAGTGCAGTACTTCCTCAATACTGACCCTACGACAGTGCTGCACTCCCTCAGTACTGACTCTTCAACAGTTCTGCACTCCCTCACTACTGACCCTCCGACAGTGCTGCTCTCCCTCCACTTTCCCTCCAACAGTGCTGCACTCCCTCAGTACTGACTCTTCAACAGTGCTGCGCTCCCTCAGTACTGACCCTCTGACAGTGCATCACTACTTCAGTACTGACCCTCCGACAGTGCGGCACTCCCTCAGTACTGACCCTCCAACAGTGAAGCACTCCCTCAGTACAGACCCTCCGACAGTGCAGCACTCCCTCAGTACTGACCCTCTGACAGTGCAGCACTCCCTCAGTACTGACCCTCCGACAGTGCAGCACTCCCTCAGTACTGACCTACTGACAGGGTGGCACTCCCACAGTACTGACCCTGCAACAGTGCGGCACTCTCTCAGTACTGACCCTCCGATAGTGCAGCGCTCCCTCAGTACTGACCCTCCGACAGTATGGCACTCCCTCAGTACTGACCCTCCAACAGTGTAGTACTCCCTCAGTACTGACCCTCCAACAGTGCTGCACTACCTCAGTACAAACCCTCCGACAGTGCAGCACTCCCTCAGTACTGACTCTTCAACAGTGCGGCACTCCCTCAATACAGACGCTCCGACAGTTTGGCACTCCCTCAGTACTGACCCCCTGACATTGCAGGCCTCCCTCAGTACTGACCCTCTGACAGTACATCACTTCTTCAGTACTGACCATCCACAGTGCTGTACTCCCTCAGTACTGACCCTCCGACAGTACGGCCCTCCCTCAGTGCTGACCCTCCGACAGTGCAGCACTCCCTCAGTACTGACCCTCCGACAGTGCAGCACTCCCTCAGTACTGACCCTCCATCAGTGCGGCCTCCCTCAATACTGACCCTCCGACAGTACGGCATTCCCTCAGTGCTGACCCTCCGACAGTGCAGCACTCCCTCAGTACTGACCCTCCGACAGTGCGGCACTCCCTCAGTACTTACCCTCCGGCAGTGCGGCACTCCCTCAGTACTGACCCTCCCACAGTGCAGCACTCCCTCCACTTACCGTCCAAAAGTGCCGCACTCCCTCAGTACTGACCCTCTGACAGTGCATCACTCCCTCAGTACTGTTCCTCCGACAGTGCAGCAGTCCCTCACTACCGACCCTCTGACAGTACATCACTCCTTCAGTACTACGCATCCCACAGTGCTGCACTCGCTCAGTACTGACGCTCCAACAGTGCAGCACTCCCTCAGTACAGACCCTCTGACAGTGCAGTAGGCCCTCAGTACTGACCCATCCGACAGTGCGGCACTCCCTCAGTACTGACCCCTCCGACAGTGCAGCACTCCCTCAGTACTGACCCTCAGACAGTGCAGCACTCCCTCAGTACTGACCTTCTGACAGTGCGGCACTCCCTCAGTACTGACCCTGTAACCGTGCTGCACTCCCTCAGTACTGACTCTTCAACAGTGCTGCACTCCCTCAGTACTGACCCTCCAACAGTGCAGCTCTCCTACAGTACTGACCCTCCGACAGTGCTGCACTCCCTCAGTACTGACCCTCCAACAGTGCAGCACTCCCTCAGTACTGACCCTCCAACAGTGCGGCACTCCCTCAGTACTGACCCTGCAGACAGTGCGGCACTCCCTCAGTACTGACACTCCACAGTGCTGCACTCCCTCAGTACTGACCCTCCGACAGTGCAGCACTCCCTCAGTACTGACCCTCCGACAGTGCGGCACTCCCTCAGTACTGACCCCTCCGACAGTTGCGGCACTCCCTCAGTACTGACCCTCCGACAGTGCGGCACTCCCTCAGTACTGACCCTCCGACAGTGCAGTACTCCTCAATACTGACCCTCCGACAGTGCTGCACTACCTCAGTACAAACCCGCCGACAGTGCAGCGCTCCCTCAGTACTGACCCTCCGACAGTGCAGTACTCCCTCAGTACTGACCCTCCAACAGTGCTGCACTACCTCAGTACAAACCCTCCGACAGTGCTGCACTCCCTCCACTGACCCTCCAACAGTGCTGCACTCCCTCAGTACTGACTCTTCAACAGTGCTGCGCTCCCTCAGTACTGACCCTCTGACAGTGCATCACTACTTCAGTACTGACCTACTGACAGGGTGGCACTCCCTCAGTACTGACCTTCTGACAGTGCGACACTCCCTCAGTACTGACCCTCTGACAGTGCGGCACTCCCTCAGTACTGACCCTCCGACAGTGCGGCACTCTCTCAGTACTGACACTCCGATAGTGCAGCGCTCCCTCAGTACTGACCCTCCGACAGTATGGCACTCCCTCAGTACTGACCCTCCAACAGTGTAGTACTCCCTCAGTACTGACCCTCCAACAATGCTGCACTACCTCAGTACAAACCCTCCGACAGTGCAGCACTCCCTCAGTTCTGACTCTTCAACAGTGCGGCACTCCCTCAATACAGACCCTCCGACAGTTTGGCACTCCCTCAGTACTGACCCCCTGACATTGCAGGCCTCCCTCAGTACTGACCCTCTGACAGAACATCACTTCTTCAGTACTGACCATCCGACAGTGCTGTACTCCCTCAGTACTGACCCTCCAACAGTGCAGCACTCCCTCAGTACAGACCCTCCGACAGTGCAGCACTCGCTCAGTACAGACCCTCCGACAGTGCAGCACTGCTTCACTACTGACCATCCGAAAAGTGCTGCACTCCCTCAGTACTGACCCTCCAACAGTGCAGCACTCCTACAGTACTGACCCTCCGACAGTGCTGCACTCCCTCAGTACTGACCCTCCAACAGTGCAGCACTCCCTCAGTACAGACCCTCCAACAGTGCGGCACTCGCTCAGTACTGACGCTCCGACAGTGTGGCACTCCCTCAGTACTGACCCTCCGACAGTGCTGTACTCCCTCAGTACTGACCCTCCAACAGTGCGGCACTCGCTCAGTACTGACCCTCCGACAGTGCGGCACTCCCTCAGTACTGACCCTCCGACAGTGTTGCACTCCTTCAGTACTGACCTTCTGACAGTGCGGCACTCCCTCAGTACTGACCCTGCAACAGTGCAGCACTCCCTCAGTACAGACCCTCCGACAGTGCAGCACTCCCTCAGTACTGACCCTCTGACAGTGCAGCACTCCCTCAGTACTGACCTTCTGACAGTGCGGCACTCCCTCAGTACTGACCCTCTGACAGTGCAGCACTCCCTCAGTACTGACCTTCTGACAGTGCGGCACTCCCTCAGTACTGACCCTGCAACAGTGCGGCACTCCCTCAGTACTGACCCTCCGACAGTGCAGCGCTCCCTCATACTGACCCTCCGACAGTGCGGCACTCCCTCAGTACAGACCTTCCGACAGTGCAGTACTCCCTCAGTACTGACCCTCCAACAGTGCTGCACTACCTCAATACAAACACCCGACAGTGCTGCAGTCCCTCAGTACTGACTCTTCAACATTGCTGTACTCCCTCAGTACTGACCCTCCGACTGTGCGGCACTCCCTCAGTACTGACCCTCCGACAGTGCAGTACTTCCTCAGTACTGACCCTCCGACAGTGCAGCACTACCTCAGTACTGACCCTGTGAGACTGCAGCCCTCCCTCAGTACTGACCCTCCGACAGTGCGGCACTCCCTCATTATTGACCCTTCAACAGTGCGGCACTCCCTCAGTACTGACACTCCGACAGTCCTGCACTCCCTCAGTATTGACCCTCCAACAGTGCATCACTCCCTCAGTACTGACCCTCTGACAGTACATCACTCCCTCAGTACTGACCCTCCAACAGTGCAGCACTCCTTCAGTACAGACCCTCCGACAGTGCGGCACTCCTTCAGTACTGACCCTCCGACAGTGCTGCACTCCCTCTGTACTGACCCTCCAACAGTGCAGCACTCCCTCAGTACAGACCCTCCAACAGTGCCGCACTCCCTCAGTACTGGCCCTCCGACTGTGCTGCACTCCCTCAGTACAGACCCTCCTACAGTGTGGCACTCCCTCAGTACTGACCCTCCGACAGTGCGGCACTCCCTCAGTACTGACCCTCCGACAGTGCAGCACTCCCTCAATACCAATACAATGAATGTTGCCTGGACTACGTGCTGATGTCTTTGGACTGGGGCCTCGATCCCAAAGGAAATCCTGCCTCTGAGGTCCAGGGTGATGCTCCCTGACCCACGGCTGATATTGCCGCCCAGAGGCCTGAGCAGTAATCTTCAAAATAAAATCAGTCATCCACTTCCAGGATGAGAAATGCAGTAGCTGTTTTAACATTGAGTTCCGGTGTTAAGAAATTCATGAACGTGGGGGTGTCTGATCCAGCTGAGACACTATCCAAGGACAGGGTATCCCAGCCGGTTTTGGTCAATCCTTTAATAATCTAGCGTCTGGTGGCTGCAGTCAGATATTGCTCTCAACCTGAGAGACATATGCAGTCTCCTAATGGGTGGGGAGGGGGAGGCGGTGCATGGATAGTTGATAGCAGGCGGGAGCCGTAATCTAGGGCTTCTCCCCCCGCCCTGCTCACAAATACCTCCTCCCCTTCCCCCTGTCAGGTGCTGCAACTCTGCACCGAGCCTCTACTGGGGGCTCTTGCCTCATAAAAATAAATCAGAATCCGCCCCCCCCCACCGCCACCCAAAGGAGACATTCAGCCCCTTGTCCCCGTCCCGGTGTTTATTATCCGATTCCACCCACTCCCGTCAGCCTTTTGTTTATACTCGCTCCCAGGGAGTGAGCATGGCTGTCATGGCCAGCGTTTGTTGCCCATCTCTAATTGCCCCTTGAGAAGGTGGTGGTGAGTCACCTTCTTGAACCGCTGCAGTCCCTGTGGTGTAGGTACACCCACAGTGCTGTTAGGGAGGGAGTTCCAGGATTTTGAGCCAGCGACAGTGAAGGAACGGCCGATATATTTCCAAGTCAGGATGGTGAGTGGCTTGGAGGGGAACTTCCAGGTGGTGGTGTTCCCCATGTGTCTGCTGCCCTTGTCCTGCTAGATGGTAGTGGTCGTGGGTTTAGAAGGTGCTGTCTGAGGAGCCTTGGTGAGTTCCTGCAGTGCATCTTGTGGATGGTACACACACTGCTGCTACTGTGCATCGGTGGTGAAGGGAGTGAATGTTTGTGGATGGGGTGTCAATCAAGTGGGGCTGCTTTGTCCTGGATGGTGTCCAGCTTCTTGAGTGTTGTGGGAGCTGCACTCATCCAGGCAAGTGGGGAGTATTCCATCACACTCCTGACTTGTGCCTTGTAGATGGTGGGACTGGTTTTTGGGAGTCAGAAGGTGAGTGGATTCCCAGCCTCTGACCTGCTCTTGTAACCACAGCATTTATATGGCTGGTCCAGTTCAGTTTCTGGTCAATGGTAATCCACAGGATGTTGATAGTGGGGGATTCACTGATGGTAATGTCATTGAATGTCAAGGGGTAATGGTTAGATTCTCTCTTGTTGGAGATGGTCATTGCCTGACATTTGTGTGGTGTGAATGTTACTTGCCACTTGTCAGCCCAAGTCTGGATATTGTCCAGGTCTTGCTGCATTTGGACATGGACTGCTTCAGTATCTGAGGAGTCGCGAATGGTGCTGAACATTGTGCAATCATCAGTGAACATCCCCACTTCTGACCTTATGATGGAAGGAAGGTCATTGGTGAAGCAGCTGAAGATGGTTGGGCCGAAGACACTACCCTGAGGAACTCCTGCAGTGATGTCCTGGAGCTGAGATGACTGACCTCCAACAACCACAACCATTCTTCCTTTGTGCTGGGTATGACTCAACCAGTGGAGAATTTTACCCTGATTCCTATTGGCTCAGTTTTACTGGGGCTCCTTGATGCCACATTCTGAAGCAGCATCGATCTCTGTCACAAAAACAAGATTTGCTGGAAAAGCTCAGCAGGTCTGACAGCCTCTGTGGAGAGAATGGCAGAGTTATCGTTTCGAGTCTGTATGACTCTTCTTCACACTGACTCGAAACATTAACTCTGTCTTTCTCTCCACAGAGGCTGTCAGAGCTGCTGAGATTTTCCAGCAATTTTTGTTTTTGTTTCAGATTTCCAGCATCCGCAGTATTTTGCTTTAATCTCAGTGTTGCATTGAACTCTGTCAATCTGGTTTGCAGACCAGCAATGCTGCAATCAGATAACAGGCAGCGCCACAGTCACCAGACCACATGCAGCAACCAGTCAACAGGCAGTGGTGAAGCAACTGACAAATGCAGCACAGCAGCAGACAGGCAACAGGCAGTGCCGCAGCAACCAGACAACAGGCGGTGCTGCAGCAACCAGACAACAGGCGGCGCCGCAGCAACCAGACTACAGGCAGCGCTGCAGCAACCAAGCAACAGGCAGTGCCACAACAGGCAGTGCCGCAGCAACCAGGCAACAGGCAGTGCTGCAGCAAGCAGACAACAGGCAGCATCACAGCAAAGAACAACAGGCAACACTGAAGCACCTAGACAACAGGCCGTGCTGCAGCAACTAGACAACAGAAACTGCTGCAGGCAACAGGCAGTGCCGCAACAACCAGACAACAGGCAGTGCTGCAGCAACCAGACAACAGGCAGTGCCGCAGCAACCAGACAACAGGCAGTGCCCCAGCAACCAGACAACAGGCAGCACCGCAGCAAAGAGACAACAGGCAACACTGAGGCAACCAGACAACAGGCAGTGCCGCAGAAACCAAACAACAGGCAGTGCCACTGCATCCATACTACAGGTGAATACTGCAGCAACCGGACAATAGGCAGCGCTGCAGCAACCAGACAACAGGCAGCACCGCAGCAAAGAGACAACAGGCAGTGCTGCAACAACCAGACATAGGCAGCACTGCAGCAACCAAACAGGCAGCACCACAGCAAAGATACAACAGGCAACATTGAAGCAACCATACAACAGGTGGTGGTGCAGCAACCAGGCAACAGGCAGCGCCACATCAAAGTGACAAAGGCAGCACCTCAACAGCTAGGCAACAGGCAGTGCACAGCAACGAGACAACCAGCAGTGCTGCAACAACCAGACAACTAGCAGCACCACAGCAACCAGACAACAGGCAGCACCGCAGCAACCAGACAACAGGCAGCGCTGCAGCAACCAGACAACAGGCAGCGCCGCAGCAACCAGACAACAGGCAGCACCGCAGCAACCAGACAACAGGCAGCACCACAGCAACCAGACAACAGGCAGCACCGCAGCAACCAGACAACAGGCAGCGCCGCAGCAACCAGACAACAGGCAGCGCGCAGCAACCAGACAACAGGCAGCACTGTAGCAAAGAGGCAACAGGTAGTGCTGCAGCAACTAGACAACAGGCAGCGCCGCAGCAACCAGACAACAGGCAGCGCCGCAGCAACCAGACAACAGGCAGCACTGTAGCAAAGAGGCAACAGGTAGTGCTGCAGCAACTAGACAACAGGCAGCGCCACAGCAGTGAAACTGAGCCCAGCAGCAACTTACATTCATACCTTGCATGCATTACAGTAATACTTGCCCAGGTGCTTAACAAGAATATTATCACCAAATTTTTCTGACGCTAACCCATCGGAAGAGATCCCAGGCAACCAAAAGCTTGGACAAACAGGTCGGTTTTAAGGAGTGTCTTAAAGGAGGAGAGAGAGGCGGAGAGGTTTAGGGAGGGAATTCAGAGCTTAGAGCCTCAGGCAGCTGAAGGCTGAAGGTGGAGCGATAGAAACAGTAGGAGGATCGAGACCAATGAGGGATTTGAAAATAAGAATGATTTTTTAAAAAAGTGAAGTGTTGTTGGACCAGGAGACACTAAGTCTGGGAGCACAGGGACTGATCAGCAAACAGGACTTCGCGTAAGGTTTTAGCATAAGGTTAGGCAATATTGGCAGCAGGTCTTTTGGATAAGTTCAGGTTGTGAAGGATGAGAGATGAGAGGCAGTCAAGAGACCATTAGAATAGTCAAGTCTAGAGGTGACAAAGGCTTGGATGAGGGTTTCAGCCAATGAGCTGAGACATAGGGGGGAGTGGGTGGGGGTGGGGCGGGGGGGGGTGGTGCGGGGGGGGTTGGATGATGTTACGGAGGAGGTGACAGGGGATCTAGTGATGGCGCAGATACGCGATTAGAAGCTCATCTTGTGGTCAAACACAACCCCAAGGTTGCGATTGGTCTGGCCGAGCTTGGGATAGGGAGAAAGCGGGTCATTGTGGGCCGGGACTGGAGTTTGTGTTAGCATCAGTTTACTGAACGTTTAGCAGAGTGAAGAGTCAGAGATGGTGGCGGGGTGGGTGAGAGCTGGGGTCAGGAGAGGCCAGGTTGAACCTGATTTCACTGAGGCGGCCAGTGATAGATCCTTAGGGAACTCCAGAGATTGTGGGGCTGGGGGTGGGGAAGAGAAGCTGCTTTGATCACAAAGATAAAGATGGGACCAGGGCAGGGTGAGTTGCTGCCAAACCCAGTTACAAAACTACTTGCAGCTTTTACCTGCTTCTCGCTTGTCCCGAAGAACCTCAAAGGACCCTTCTTCTTCAACAATGGATATGGAACTGCAAACAGAAAGAGCCAGAGTGTTAAAGGATCGGAGGATTTTACAGCGCAACTACACCCACTCCACCTCGCCCCACCGTGCACCTCACACCAGTTCTAGCTCTTTCCAAAGATATCCAACTTAGGGCTATTAGCCACTTTCTGCTCAATGCTGAGGGAAAGTGAGTGAACTTCGCCAATGTCATCAGATCCAGAAAAACTGAAAACTCGACTCCTCTCCGCCCCAACTCAACTCCAACTCAACTCCTTTCAATTGCAATTCAGCTCCTGCCAAACCCAACTCAAAATCACCCAAACCCAACCCTACTCTACACAATCCCATATCCTACTCTGCACAAACCCACAGCCACGCTCTACGCAGACCCAACCCTACTCTACACAATCCCATATCCTACTCTGCACAAACTCCTGACCCTACTCTGCACAAACACACAGCCACACTCTACGCAGACCCAACCCCTACGCTACACAAACCTGACCCTACTCTACACAAACCCATACCCTCCTTTACACAACCCTGACCCTACGCTACACAACCCTGACCCTACTCTACACAAAGCTGACCCCGCTTTACACACTCCAGATGCCCCTATAGTCCTTTATCTCATCGTGTGCGCGCCGCAGAACAGATTTGACTATAAAGTCACATCAAAGACCAACCCCACCTACCCTCCCACCTGAGCACTGACCTAATGCAACTCAACCCTTTCTTGGGCCTTGGCATTGAGTGCTGGGCTGTCTATTTGGCTGCAGAGAGAGAATCAAGCTCTCACACTTTGAAGCTGAGCTCTCTGGGCAGGTACAGAGGGTGCTGAGACTAGTTGTAACCAGCCTCCTTGTTACTCCCCACCTCCGGCCCAGTGTCCCCTGCACCCATTCTAGCTCTCCTTTACAGATCCCTTTCCTTGCCCCACTTTGATACCTACTGGTAGTGAGATATTCCTTCACTGGCCGAAACATCACTGCATGCTCTGTTTAAACAATAACAACAGAACTATTGTTACATTAAACAAACCACCCAACTTCAAAGCAAAAATGCAAATTGCACCCTGTGTTTTGTTAGCCCTCCCCCGGCAGTCATGGGATACCTCGGACAGGCTACCTGCGCCACGCTCCCCCCTCCCCAATTAACGCCTTCCCAATGCAGACACTCCAGACCTGAGCCAAAGCAATGAGGTCAGCAGTTAGTGCCCATCATTAATTGCCCTCAAGAGGTGGGGGTGAGCCGAGCACTGTCGGAGGGTCAGTACTGAGGGAGTGCCGCGCTGTCGGACTGTCAGTACTGAGGGATTGCCGCACTGTCAGAGGGTCAGTACTGAGGGAGTGCCGCACTGTCGGAGGGTCAGTACTGAGGGAGTGCTGCACTGTCGGAGGGTCAGTACTGAGGGAGTTCTGCACTGTCGGTGGGTCAGTACTGAGGGAGTGCCGCACTGTCGGAGGGTCAGTACTGAGGGAGTGCTGCACAGTCAGAGGGTCAGTACTGAGAGAGTGCCGCACTGTTGGAGGGTCAGGTACTGAGGGAGTGCCGCACTGTCGGAGGGTCAGTACTGAGGGAGTGCCGCACTGTTGGAGAGTCAGTACTGAGGGAGCGCCGCACTGTCGGAGGGTCAGAGCTGAGAGAGCACTTCACTGTTGGAGGGCAGTACTGGGAGGAGTGCTGCCACTCTCATGGATGTTGACTTTTCAGATGGAGGGGTTTTAAATGAGTCACTGACTTCCCTGTCAAAATGGCTGTGATAGATTAAAATCTGCCGATTTCTCTCCACTTTCCTGAGCCAAATCTATCCCCAAAGCAT
>NC_054506.1:3617204-3647917 GCF_017639515.1 Carcharodon carcharias
GGTTATATCAGAGTGTTACAGTGAGTGGTGTGGGATATATCAGTGTTACAGTGAGTGGTGTGGGATATATCAGAGTGTTACAGTGAGGGGTGTGGGATATATCAGAGTGTTAGAGTAAGGGGTGTGGGGTATATCAGAGTTTTACTTTGAGGGGTGTGGGGTATATTAGAGTGTTACAGTGAGGGGTGTGGGATATATCAGAGTGTTACAGTGAGAGGTGTGGGATATATCAGAGTGTTACAGTGAGGGTTGAGTGATATATCAGAGTGTTACAGTGAGGTGTGTGGGATATATCATTGTTACAGTGAGGGGTGTGGGATATATCAGAGTGTTACAGTGAGGGGTGTGGGATATATCAGAGCGTTACAGTGATGGGTGAGGGATATATCAGTGTTACAGTGAGAGGTGTGGGATATATCAGATTGTTACAGTGAGGGGTGTGGGGTATATCAGAGTGTTACAGTGAGGGTGAGGGATGTATCAGAGTGTTACAGTGAGGGGTGTGGGATATATCAGTGTGTTACAGTGAGGGGTGTGGGGTATATCAGAGTGTTACATTGAGGCGTGTGGGATATATCAGAGTGTTACAATGAGGGGTGTGGGTTATATCAGAATGTTACTGTGAGGTTTGTGATATATCAGAGTGTTACAGTGAGGGGTGAGGGGTATATCATAGTGTTACAGTGAGGGGTGTGGCATATATCAGAGTTTTACAGTGAGGGCTGTGCGATATATCAGAGTTTTACAGTGAGGGGTGAGGGATATATCAGAGAGTTACAGTGAGGGCTGTGGCGTATATCTGATTGTTTCAGTGAGGGGTGTGGGATATATCAGAGTGTTACAGTGTGCGGTGTGGGGTATATCAGAGTGTTACAGTGAGGCGTGTGGGATATATCAGAGTGTTACAGTGAGGGGTGTGGGATATATCGGAGTGTTACAGTGAGGTTTGTGGGATATATCAGAGAGTTACAGTGAGGGGTGTGGGATATATCAGAGTGTTACAGTGAGGGGTGTGGGATATATCAGAGTGTTACAGTGAGGTTTGTGGGATATATCAGAGAGTTACAGTGAGGGGTGTGGGATATATCAGAGCTTTACAGTGAGGGGTTTGTGATATATCAGAGTGTTACAGTGAGGGGTGTGGGTTTTTTCAGAGTGTTACAATGAGCGGTGTGGGTTATATCAGAGTGTTATAGTGAGGGGTGTGGGATATACCAGAGTGTTACAGTGAGGGGTGTGGGATATACCAGAGTGTTACAGTGAGGGGTGTGGGATATATCAGAGTGTTACAGTGAGGTGTGAGGGATATATCAGAGTATTACAGTGAGGCGTGTGGGATATATCAGAGTGTTACAGTGAGGGGTGTGGGGTATATCAGAGTCTTATAGTGAGGTGTGAGGGATATATTAGAGTGTTAAAGTGAGGTGTGTGGGATATATCAGAGTGTTACAGTGAGGGGTGAGGCATATATCAGAGCGTTACAGTGAGGGGTGAGAGATATATCAGAGTGTTACAGTGAGGGGTGTGGGATATATCAGAGTGTTACAGTGAGGGCTGTGGGGTATATCAGATTGTTTCAGTGAGTGGTGTTTGATATATCAGAGTGTTACAGTGAGGGGTGTGGGGTATATCAGTGTGTTACAGTGAGCGTTGTGGGATATATCAGAGTGTTACAGTGAGGGCTGTTGGATATATCAGAGTGTTACAGTGAGGGCTGTGGGATATATCAGAGTGTTACAGTGAGGGGTGTGGATTTATCAGATTGTTACAGTGAGGTGTGTGGGATATATCAGAGTGTTACAGTGAGGGGTGTGGGATATATCAGAGTTTTACAGTGAGGGGTGTGGGGTATATCAGTGTTACAATGAGTGCTGTGGGAGATATCAGAGTGTTACAGTGAGGGGTGTGGGATATATCAGAGTGTTACAGTGAGGGCTGTGGGGTATATCAGATTGTTTCAGTGAGCTGTGTGTGATATATCAGAGTGTTACAGTGAGGGCTGTTGGATATATCAGATTGTTACAGTGAGGGGTGTGGGATATACCAGATTGTTTCAGTGAGGGGTGTGTGATATATCAGAGTGTTACAGTGAGGGGTGTGGGGTATATCAGAGTGTTACAGTGAGGGGTGTGGGATATATCAGAGTGTTACAGTGAGGGGTGTGGGTTATATCAGAGTGTTACAGTGAGGTGTGTGGGATATATCAGAGTGTTACAGTGAGGGGTGTGGGTTATATCAGAGTGTTACAGTGAGGTGTGTGGGATATATCAGAATGTTACTGTGTGGGGTGTGGGATATATCCGAGTGTTACAGTGAGGTGTGTGGGATATTATCATTGTTGCAGTGAGGCTTGTGGGTTATATCAGAGTGTTACAGTGAGGGGTGTGGGATATATCAGAGTCTTACGGTGAGGGGTGAGGGGTATATCATAGTGTTACAGTGAGGGGTTTGGGATATATCAGAGTGTTACAGTGAGGGATGTGGGATATATCAGAGTTTTACAGTGAGGGCTGTGGGATACATCAGTGTTTTACAGTGAGGGGTGAGGGATATATCAGAGTGTTACAGTGAGGGCTGTGGCGTATATCAGATTGTTTCAGTGAGGGGTGTTGGATATATCAGAGTGTTACAGTGAGGGGTGTGGGGTATATCAGAGTGTTACAATGGAGGGGTGTGGGTTATATCAGATTGTTACAGTGATGGGTGTGGGATATATCAGAGTGTTACAGTGAGGGGTCAGGCATATATCAGAGCGTTACAGTGAGGTGTGAGGGATATATCAGAGTATTACAGTGAGGGGTGTGGGATATATCAGGGTGTTACTGTGAGGGGTGTGGTGTATATCAGAGTCTTACAGTGAGGTGTGAGGGATATATTAGAGTGTTACAGTGAGGGGTGTGGGATATATCAGAGTGTTACAGCGAGGGGTGAGGCATATATCAGAGCGTTACAGTGAGGGTTGAGAGATATATCAGAGTGTTACAGTGAGGGGTGTGGGATATATCAGAGTGTTACAGTGAGGGCTGTGGGGTATATCAGAGTGTTACAGTGAGTTGTGAGGGATATATCAGAGTGTTACATTGAGGGGTGTGGGATATATCAGTGTGTTACAGTGAGGGGTGTGCGATATATCAGAGTGTTACAGTGAGGGGTGTGGGATATATCAGAGTGTTACAGTGAGGGGTGTGGCGTATATCAGAGTGTTACAGTGAGGGGTGTGGAATATATCAGAGTGTTACAGTGAGGGGTGTGGGGTATATCAGAGTGTTACAGTGCGTGGTGTGGGATATATCAGAGTGTTATTGTGAGGGCTGTGGATATATCAGAGTGTTACAGTGTGGGGTGTGGGGTATATCAGAGTGTTACAGTGAGGGGTGTTTGGGTATTTCAGAGTGTTACAGTGAGGGGTGTGGGATATATCAGAATGTTACAGTGAGGGGTGTGGGATATTATCAGTGTTACAGTGAGGCTTGTGGGGTATATCAGAGTGTTACAGTGAGGGGTGTGGGATTTATCAGAATGTTACATTGAGGGGTGTGGGATATATCAGAGTGTTACTGTGAGGGGTGTGGGATATATCAGATTGTTACAGTGAGGTGTGGGATATATCAGAGTGTTACAGTGAGGGGAGTGGGATATATCAGAGTGTTACAGTGAGGGGAGTGGGATATATCAGAGTGTTACAGTGAGGGGTGTGGGGTATATCAGAGTGTTGCAATGTGGGCTTTAGGATATATCAGTGTGTTACAGTGAGGGTTGTGGGATACATCAGAGTTACAGTGAGGGCTGTGGGGCATATCAGATTGTTTCAGTGAGGGGTGTTTGATATATCACACTGTTACAGTGAGGGGTGTGGGGTATATCAGAGTGTTACAGTGAGGGGTGTGGGGTATATCAGAGTGTTACAGTGAGGGGTGTGGGTTATATCAGAGTGTTACAGTGAGGGGTGTGGGATACATCAGAGTGTTACAGTGAGGGGTGTGGGATATATCAGAGTGTTACAGTGAGGGATGTGGGATATATAAGTTTTACAGTGAGGAGTGTGGTATAATCAGAGTTTTACAGTGAGGGGTTTGGGATATATCAGAGTGTTACAGTGTGGGGTTTGGGATATATCAGTGTTACAGTGAGGGGTGTGGGATATATCCGAGTCTTACAGATACGGATGTGGGATATATCAGTGTGTTACAGTGAGGTGTGGGATATATCAGATTGTTACAGTGAGGGGTGTGGGATATATCAGAGCGTTACAGTGAGGGTTGTGGTTTATATCTGTGTGTTACAGTGAGGGGTTTGGGATATATCAGAGTGTTACAGTTTGGGGTGTGGGATATATCAGAGTGTTACAGTGAGGAGTGTGGGATATATCAGAGTGTTACAGTGAGGGGTGTGGGATACATCAGAGTGTTACAGTGTGCGGTGTGATATATATCAGAGTGTTACAGTGAGGGGTGAGGGATATATCAGAGCGTTACAGTGAGGGGTGAGGGATATATCAGAGTGTTACAGTGCGTGGTGTGGGATATATCAGAGTGTTACTGTGAGGGGTGTGGATATATCAGATTGTTACAGTGAGGTGTGGGATCTATCAGAGTCTTACAGTAAGGGGTGAGGGGTATATCGTAGTGTTACAGTGAGGGCTGTGGGATATATCAGAGTGTTACAGTGAGGGATGTGGGATATATCAGAGTGTTACAGTGAGGGCTGTGGGATATATCAGAGTTTTACAGTGAGGGGTGAGGGATATATCAGAGTGTTACAGTGAGGGCTGTGGCGTATATCAGATTGTTTCAGTGAGGGGTGTGGGATATATCAGAGTGTTACAGTGTGGGGTGTGGGATATATCAGAGTGTTACAGTGTGGGGTGTTTGGGTATTTCAGAGTGTTACAGTGAGGGGTGTGGGATATATCAGAATGTTACAGAGAGGGGTGTGGGATATTATCAGTGTTACAGTGAGGCTTGTGGGTTATATCAGAGTGTTACAGTGAGGGGTGTGTGTATATCAGAGAGTTACATTGACGGGTGAAGGATATATCACAGTGTTAGAGTGAGGCGTGTGGGATATATCAGAGTGTTACTGTAAGGGGTGTGGGTTATATCAGATTCTTACAGTGAGGGTGGTGGGATATATAAGAGTTTTACAGTTAGGGTTGTGGGATATATCAGAGTGTTACAGTGAGGGGTGTGGGATATATCAGAGTGTTACAGTGAGTGGTGTGGGATATATCAGAGTGTTACAGTGAGGGGTGTGGGATATATCAGATTGTTACAGTGAGGTGTGGGATATATCAGAGTGTTACAGTGAGGGTTGTGGGATATATCAGAGTGTTACAGTGAGGGGTGTGGGATATATTAGAGTGTTACAGTGAGGGGTGTGGGATATATCAGAGTGTTACAGTGAGGGGTGTGGGATATATCAGATTGTTACAGTGAGGTGTGGGATATATCAGAGTGTTACAGTGAGGGTTGTGGGATATATCAGAGTGTTACAGTGAGGGGTGTGGGATATATCAGAGTGTTACAGTGAGTGGTGTGGGATATATCAGAGTGTTACAGTGAGTGGTGTGGGATATATCAGTGTTACTGTGAGGGGTGTGGATATATCAGATTGTTACAGTGAGGGTTGTGGGATATATCAGAGTGTTACAGTGAGATGTTTGGGGTATATCAGAGTGTTACAGTGAGTGGTGTGGGATCTATCAGAGTCTTACAGTGAGGGGTGAGGCGTATATCATAGGGTTACAGTGAGGGGTGTGGGATATATCAGAGTGTTACAGTGAGGGCTGTGGCGTATATCAGATTGTTTCAGTGAGGGGTGTGGGATATATCATAGTGTTACAGTGTGGGGTGTGGGGTATATCAGAGTGTTACAGTGAGTGCTGTGGTATATATAATTGTTACAGTGAGGGCTGTGGGGTATATCAGAGTGTTACAGTGAGGGGTGTGTGATATATCAGAATGTTACTGTGAGGGGTGTGGGATATATCCGAGTGTTACAGTGAGGTGTTTGGGATATTATCAGTGTTACAGTGAGGCTTGTGGGTTATATCAGAGTGTTACAGTGAGTGGTGTGGGATATATCAGTGTTACAGTGAGTGGTGTGGGGTATATCTGAGAGTTACAGTGAGGGGTGTGGGATATATCAGAGTGTTAGAGTAAGGGGTGTGGGGTATATCAGAGTTTTACTTTGAGGGGTGTGGGGTATATTAGAGTGTTACAGTGAGGGGTGTGGGATATATCAGAGTGTTACAGTGAGAGGTGTGGGATATATCAGAGTGTTACAGTGAGGGTTGAGTGATATATCAGAGTGTTACAGTGAGGTGTGTGGGATATATCATTGTTACAGTGAGGGGTGTGGGTTATATCAGAGTGTTACAGTGAGGGGTGTGGGATATATCAGAGCGTTACAGTGATGGGTGAGGGATATATCAGTGTTACAGTGAGAGGTGTGGGATATATCAGATTGTTACAGTGAGGGGTGTGGGGTATATCAGAGTGTTACAGTGAGGGTGAGGGATGTATCAGAGTGTTACAGTGAGGGGTGTGGGATATATCAGTGTGTTACAGTGAGGGGTGTGGGGTATATCAGAGTGTTACATTGAGGCGTGTGGGATATATCAGAGTGTTACAATGAGGGGTGTGGGTTATATCAGAATGTTACTGTGAGGTTTGTGATATATCAGAGTGTTACAGTGAGGGGTGAGGGGTATATCATAGTGTTACAGTGAGGGGTGTGGCATATATCAGAGTTTTACAGTGAGGGCTGTGCGATATATCAGAGTTTTACAGTGAGGGGTGAGGGATATATCAGAGAGTTACAGTGAGGGCTGTGGCGTATATCTGATTGTTTCAGTGAGGGGTGTGGGATATATCAGAGTGTTACAGTGTGCGGTGTGGGGTATATCAGAGTGTTACAGTGAGGCGTGTGGGATATATCAGAGTGTTACAGTGAGGGGTGTGGGATATATCGGAGTGTTACAGTGAGGTTTGTGGGATATATCAGAGAGTTACAGTGAGGGGTGTGGGATATATCAGAGTGTTACAGTGAGGGGTGTGGGATATATCAGAGTGTTACAGTGAGGTTTGTGGGATATATCAGAGAGTTACAGTGAGGGGTGTGGGATATATCAGAGCGTTACAGTGAGGGGTTTGTGATATATCAGAGTGTTACAGTGAGGGGTGTGGGTTTTTTCAGAGTGTTACAATGAGCGGTGTGGGTTATATCAGAGTGTTATAGTGAGGGGTGTGGGATATACCAGAGTGTTACAGTGAGGGGTGTGGGATATACCAGAGTGTTACAGTGAGGGGTGTGGGATATATCAGAGTGTTACAGTGAGGTGTGAGGGATATATCAGAGTATTACAGTGAGGGGTGTGGGATATATCAGAGTGTTACAGTGAGGGGTGTGGGGTATATCAGAGTCTTATAGTGAGGTGTGAGGGATATATTAGAGTGTTAAAGTGAGGTGTGTGGGATATATCAGAGTGTTACAGTGAGGGGTGAGGCATATATCAGAGCGTTACAGTGAGGGGTGAGAGATATATCAGAGTGTTACAGTGAGGGGTGTGGGATATATCAGAGTGTTACAGTGAGGGCTGTGGGGTATATCAGATTGTTTCAGTGAGTGGTGTTTGATATATCAGAGTGTTACAGTGAGGGGTGTGGGGTATATCAGTGTGTTACAGTGAGCGTTGTGGGATATATCAGAGTGTTACAGTGAGGGCTGTTGGATATATCAGAGTGTTACAGTGAGGGCTGTGGGATATATCAGAGTGTTACAGTGAGGGGTGTGGATTTATCAGATTGTTACAGTGAGGTGTGTGGGATATATCAGAGTGTTACAGTGAGGGGTGTGGGATATATCAGAGTTTTACAGTGAGGGGTGTGGGGTATATCAGTGTTACAATGAGTGCTGTGGGAGATATCAGAGTGTTACAGTGAGGGGTGTGGGATATATCAGAGTGTTACAGTGAGGGCTGTGGGGTATATCAGATTGTTTCAGTGAGCTGTGTGTGATATATCAGAGTGTTACAGTGAGGGCTGTTGGATATATCAGATTGTTACAGTGAGGGGTGTGGGATATACCAGATTGTTTCAGTGAGGGGTGTGTGATATATCAGAGTGTTACAGTGAGGGGTGTGGGGTATATCAGAGTGTTACAGTGAGGGGTGTGGGATATATCAGAGTGTTACAGTGAGGGGTGTGGGTTATATCAGAGTGTTACAGTGAGGTGTGTGGGATATATCAGAGTGTTACAGTGAGGGGTGTGGGTTATATCAGAGTGTTACAGTGAGGTGTGTGGGATATATCAGAATGTTACTGTGTGGGGTGTGGGATATATCCGAGTGTTACAGTGAGGTGTGTGGGATATTATCATTGTTGCAGTGAGGCTTGTGGGTTATATCAGAGTGTTACAGTGAGGGGTGTGGGATATATCAGAGTCTTACGGTGAGGGGTGAGGGGTATATCATAGTGTTACAGTGAGGGGTGTGGGATATATCAGAGTGTTACAGTGAGGGATGTGGGATATATCAGAGTTTTACAGTGAGGGCTGTGGGATACATCAGTGTTTTACAGTGAGGGGTGAGGGATATATCAGAGTGTTACAGTGAGGGCTGTGGCGTATATCAGATTGTTTCAGTGAGGGGTGTTGGATATATCAGAGTGTTACAGTGAGGGGTGTGGGGTATATCAGAGTGTTACAATGGAGGGGTGTGGGTTATATCAGATTGTTACAGTGATGGGTGTGGGATATATCAGAGTGTTACAGTGAGGGGTCAGGCATATATCAGAGCGTTACAGTGAGGTGTGAGGGATATATCAGAGTATTACAGTGAGGGGTGTGGGATATATCAGGGTGTTACTGTGAGGGGTGTGGTGTATATCAGAGTCTTACAGTGAGGTGTGAGGGATATATTAGAGTGTTACAGTGAGGGGTGTGGGATATATCAGAGTGTTACAGCGAGGGGTGAGGCATATATCAGAGCGTTACAGTGAGGGTTGAGAGATATATCAGAGTGTTACAGTGAGGGGTGTGGGATATATCAGAGTGTTACAGTGAGGGCTGTGGGGTATATCAGAGTGTTACAGTGAGTTGTGAGGGATATATCAGAGTGTTACATTGAGGGGTGTGGGATATATCAGTGTGTTACAGTGAGGGGTGTGCGATATATCAGAGTGTTACAGTGAGGGGTGTGGGATATATCAGAGTGTTACAGTGAGGGGTGTGGCGTATATCAGAGTGTTACAGTGAGGGGTGTGGAATATATCACTGTTACAGTGAGGGCTGTGGGGTATATCAGATTGTTTCAGTGAGTGGTGTGTGATATATCAGAGTGTTACAGTGAGGGGTGTGGGATACATCAGAGTGTTACAGTGAGGGGTGTGGGATATATCAGAGTGTTACAGTGAGGGGTGAGGGATATATCAGAGCGTTACAGTGAGGGGTGAGGGATATATCAGAGTGTTACAGTGAGGGGTGTGGGATATATCAGAGTGTTACAGTGAGGGCTGTGGGGTATATCAGAGTGTTACAGTGCGTGGTGTGGGATATATCAGAGTGTTACAGTGAGGGGTGTGGGGTATATCAGAGTGTTACAGTGCGTGGTGTGGGATATATCAGAGTGTTATTGTGAGGGGTGTGGATATATCAGAGTGTTACAGTGTGGGGTGTGGGGTATATCAGAGTGTTACAGTGAGGGGTGTTTGGGTATTTCAGAGTGTTACAGTGAGGGGTGTGGGATATATCAGAATGTTACAGTGAGGGGTGTGGGATATTATCAGTGTTACAGTGAGGCTTGTGGGTTATATCAGAGTGTTACAGTGAGTCGTGTGGGATTTATCAGAATGTTACATTGAGGGGTGTGGGATATATCAGAGTGTTACTGTGAGGGGTGTGGGATATATCAGATTGTTACAGTGAGGTGTGGGATATATCAGAGTGTTACAGTGAGGGTTGTGGGATATATCAGAGTGTTACAGTGAGGGGTGTGGGATATATCAGAGTGTTACAGTGAGGGGTGTGGGATATATCAGAGTGTTACAGTGAGGGTGTGGGATATATCAGAGTGTTACAGTGAGGTTGTGGGATATATCAGAGTGTTACAGTGAGGGGTGTGGGATATATCAGAGTGTTACAGTGAGGGGTGTGGGATATATCAGAGTGTTACAGTGAAGGGATTGGGTATATCAGAGTGTTACAGTGAGGGGTGTGGGATATATCAGAGTGTTACAGTGAGGGTGTGGGATATATCAGAGTGTTACAGTGAGGGTGTGGGATATAAGAGAGTGTTACAGTGAGTGGTTTGGGATATATCAGAGTGTTACAGTGAGGGATGTGGGATATATCAGTGTGTTACAGTGAGGGAGTGTCGGGTATATCAGAGTGTTACAGTGAGGGATGTGGGATATATCAGAGTGTTACAGTGAGGGGTGTGGGGTATATCAGAGTGTTACAGTGAGGGGTGGTGGATATATCAGAGTGTTACAGTGAGGGTGTGGGATATATCAGAGTGTTACTATGAGGGGTGTGGGATATATCAGAGTGTTACAGTGAGGGGTGTGGGATATATCAGAGTGTTACAGTGAGGGTGTGGGATATATCAGAGTGTTACAGTGAGGGGTGTGGGATATATCAGAGTGTTACAGTGAGGGGTGTGGGATATATCAGAGTGTTACAGTGAGGGGTGTGGGATATATCAGAGTGTTACAGTGAGGGGTGTGGGATATATCAGAGTGTTACAGTGAGGGGCTTTGGGTATATCAGAGTGTTACAGTGAGGGGTGTGGGTTATATCAGAGTGTTACAGTGAGGGCTGTGGGTATATCAGAGTGTTACAGTGAGGGGTGTGGGATATATCAGAGTGTTACAGTGAGGGGTGTGGGATATATCAGAGTGTTACAGTGAGGGTTGTGGGATATATCAGAGTGTTACAGTGAGGGGTGTGGGATATATCAGAGTGTTACAGTGAGGGGTGTGGGATATATCAGAGTGTTACAGTGAGTGGTGTGGGATATATCAGTGTTACAGTGAGGGGTGTGGATATATCAGATTGTTACAGTGAGGTGTGGGATATATCAGAGTGTTACAGTGAGGGGTGTGGGATATATCAGAGTGTTACAGTGAGGGGTGTGGGATATATCAGAGTGTTACAGTGAGGGTGTGGGATATATCAGAGTGTTACAGTGAGGGGTGTGGGATATATCAGAGTGTTACAGTGAGTGGTGTGGGATATATCAGAGTGTTACAGTGAGGGGTGTGGGATATATCAGATTGTTACAGTGAGGGGTGTGGGATATATCAGAGTGTTACAGTGAGGTGTGTGGGATATATCAGAGTGTTACAGTGAGTGGTGTGGGATATATCAGAGTCTTACAGTGAGGGGTGTGGGATATATCAGAGTGTTACAGTGAGGGGTGTGGGATATATCAGAGTGTTACAGTGAGGGCTGTGGGATATATCAGAGTGTTTCAGTGAGGGGTGTAGGATATATCAGAGTGTTACAGTGAGGGGTGTGGGATATATCAGAGTGTTACAGTGAGGCGTGTGGGATATATCAGAGTGTTACAGTGAGTGCTGTGGTATATATAATTGTTACAGTGAGGGCTGTAGGGATATATCAGAGTGTTACAGTGAGGGGTGTGTGATATATCAGAGTGTTACAGTGAGGGGTGTGGGATATATCCGAGTGTTACAGTGAGGTGTTTGGGATATTATCAGTGTTACAGTGAGGCTTGTGGGTTATATCAGAGTGTTACAGTGAGTGGTGTGGGATATATCAGTGTTACAGTGAGGGGTGTGGGATATATCAGAGTGTTACAGTGAGGGGTGTGGGATATATCAGAGTGTTACAGTAAGGGGTGTGGGGTATATCAGAGTTTTAAACTGAGGGGTGTGGGGTATATCCGATTGTTACAGTGAGGGGTGTGGGATATATCAGAGTGTTACAGTGAGGGGTGTGGGATATATCAGAGTGTTACAGTGAGGGGTGAGTGATATATCAGAGTGTTACAGTGAGGTGTGTGGGATATATCATTGTTACAGTGAGGGGTGTGGGATATATCAGAGTGTTACAGTGAGGGGTGTGGGATATATCAGAGCGTTACAGTGATGGGTGAGGGATATATCAGTGTTACAGTGAGAGGTGTGGGATATATCAGATTGTTACAGTGAGGGGTGTGGGATATATCAGAGCGTTACAGTGATGGGTGAGGGATATATCAGTGTTACAGTGAGGGTGAGGGATGTATCAGAGTGTTACAGTGAGGGGTGTGGGATATATCAGTGTGTTACAGTGAGGGGTGTGGGGTATATCAGAGTGTTACATTGAGGCGTGTGGGATATATCAGAGTTTTACAGTGAGGGGTGTGGGGTATATCAGTGTTACAATGAGTGCTGTGGGATATATCAGATTGTTACAGTGAGGGGTGAGGGGTATATCATAGTGTTACAGTGAGGGGTGTGGCATATATCAGAGTTTTACAGTGAGGGCTGTGCGATATATCAGAGTTTTACAGTGAGGGGTGAGGGATATATCAGAGAGTTACAGTGAGGGCTGTGGCGTATATCTGATTGTTTCAGTGAGGGGTGTGGGATATATCAGAGTGTTACAGTGTGCGGTGTGGGGTATATCAGAGTGTTACAGTGAGGCGTGTGGGATATATCAGAGTGTTACAGTGAGGGGTGTGGGATATATCAGAGTGTTACAGTGAGGTTTGTGGGATATATCAGAGAGTTACAGTGAGGGGTGTGGGATATATCAGAGTGTTACAGTGAGGGGTGTGGGGTATATCAGAGTGTTACAGTGAGGGGTGTGGGATATATCAGATTGTTACAGTGAAGGGGGTGGGATATATCAGAGTGTTACAGTGAGGGTTGTGGGATATATCAGAGTGTTACAGTGAGGGGTGTTTGGGTATTTCAGAGTGTTACAGTGAGGGGTGTGTGATATATCAGAATGTTACTTGAGGGGTGTGGGATATATCCGAGTGTTACAGTGAGGTGTTTGGGATATTATCAGTGTTACAGTGAGGCTTGTGGGTTATATCAGAGTGTTACAGTGAGTGGTGTGGGATATATCAGTGTTACAGTGAGGGGTGTGGGATATATCAGAGTGTTACAGTGAGGGGTGTGGGATATATCAGAGTGTTAGAGTAAGGGGTGTGGGGTATATCAGAGTTTTACTTTGAGGGGTGTGGGGTATATTAGAGTGTTACAGTGAGGGGTGTGGGATATATCAGAGTGTTACAGTGAGGGGTGTGGGATATATCAGAGTGTTACAGTGAGGGGTGAGTGATATATCAGAGTGTTACAGTGAGGTGTGTGCGATATATCATTGTTACAGTGAGGGGTGTGGGATATATCAGAGTGTTACAGTGAGGGGTGTGGGATATATCAGAGTGTTACAGTGAGGGGTGTGGGATATATCAGAGTGTTACAGTGAGGTGTGTGGGATATATCAGTGTTACAGTGAGGGTGAGGGATGTATCAGAGTGTTACAGTGAGGGGTGTGGGATATATCAGTGTGTTACAGTGAGGGGTGTGGGGTATATCAGAGTGTTACATTGAGGCGTGTGGGATATATCAGAGTGTTACAGTGAGTGGTGTGGGTTATATCAGAATGTTACTGTGAGGTTTGTGATATATCAGAGTGTTACAGTGAGGGGTGAGGGGTATATCATAGTGTTACAGTGAGGGGTGTGGCATATATCAGAGTTTTACAGTGAGGGCTGTGCGATATATCAGAGTTTTACAGTGAGGGGTGAGGGATATATCAGAGAGTTACAGTGAGGGCTGTGGCGTATATCTGATTGTTTCAGTGAGGGGTGTGGGATATATCAGAGTGTTACAGTGTGCGGTGTGGGGTATATCAGAGTGTTACAGTGAGGCGTGTGGGATATATCAGAGTGTTACAGTGAGGGGTGTGGGATATATCAGAGTGTTACAGTGAGGTTTGTGGGATATATCAGAGAGTTACAGTGAGGGGTGTGGGATATATCAGAGTGTTACAGTGAGGGGTGTGGGATATATCAGAGTGTTACAGTGAGGTTTGTGGGATATATCAGAGAGTTACAGTGAGGGGTGTGGGATATATCAGAGCGTTACAGTGAGGGGTTTGTGATATATCAGAGTGTTACAGTGAGGGGTGTGGGTTTTTTCAGAGTGTTACAATGAGCGGTGTGGGTTATATCAGAGTGTTATAGTGAGGGGTGTGGGATATACCAGAGTGTTACAGTGAGGTGTGAGGGATATATCAGAGTGTTACAGTGAGGGGTGTGGGGTATATCAGAGTCTTACAGTGAGGTGTGAGGGATATATTAGAGTGTTACAGTGAGGGGTGAGGCATATATCAGAGCGTTACAGTGAGGGGTGAGAGATATATCAGAGTGTTACAGTGAGGGGTGTGGGATATATCAGAGTGTTACAGTGAGGGCTGTGGGGTATATCAGATTGTTTCAGTGAGTGGTGTTTGATATATCAGAGTGTTACAGTGAGGGGTGTGGGGTATATCAGTGTGTTACAGTGAGCGTTGTGGGATATATCAGAGTGTTACAGTGAGGGCTGTTGGATATATCAGAGTGTTACAGTGAGGGCTGTGGGATATATCAGAGTGTTACAGTGAGGGGTGTGGATTTATCAGATTGTTACAGTGAGGTGTGTGGGATATATCAGAGTGTTACAGTGAGGGGTGTGGGATATATCAGAGTGTTACAGTGAGGGGTGTGGATTTATCAGATTGTTACAGTGAGGTGTGTGGGATATATCAGAGTGTTACAGTGAGGGCTGTGGGGTATATCAGATTGTTTCAGTGAGCTGTGTGTGATATATCAGAGTGTTACAGTGAGGGCTGTTGGATATATCAGATTGTTACAGTGAGGGGTGTGGGATAAATCAGAGTGTTACAGTGAGGGCTATGGGATATATCAGAGTGTTACAGTGAGGGGTGTGGGATATACCAGATTGTTTCAGTGAGGTGTGAGTGATATATCAGAGTGTTACAGTGAGGGGTGTGGGGTATATCAGAGTGTTACAGTGAGGCGTGTGGGAAATATCAGAGTGTTACAGTGAGGGGTGTGGTATATATCATTGTTACAGTGAGGTGTGTGGGATATATCAGAGTGTTACAGTGAGGGGTGTGGGTTATATCAGAGTGTTACAGTGAGGTGTGTGGGATATATCAGAGTGTTACAGTGAGGGGTGTGGGTTATATCAGAGTGTTACAGTGAGGTGTGTGGGATATATCAGAATGTTACTGTGTGGGGTGTGGGATATATCCGAGTGTTACAGTGAGGTGTGTGGGATATTATCATTGTTGCAGTGAGGCTTGTGGGTTATATCAGAGTGTTACAGTGAGTGGTGTGGGATATATCAGTGTTACCGTGAGGTGTGTGGGGCATATCAGAGTGTTACAGTGAGGGGTGAGGGATATATCAGAGTGTTACAGTGAGGGGTGTGAGGTATATCAGAGTGTTACAGTGAGGGGTGTGGGATATATCAGAGCGTTACAGTGAGGGGTGCGGGATATATCAGAGTGTTACAGTGAGGGGTGTTGGATATATCAGAGTGTTACAGTGAGGGGTGTGGGATATATCAGAGCGTTACAGTGAGGGGTGAGGGATATATCAGAGTGTTACAGTGAGGGGTGTGGGATATATCAGATTGTTACAGTGAGGGGTGTGGGGTATATCAGACTGTTACAGTGAGGGGTGAGGGATATATTAGAGTGTTACAGTGAGGGGTGTGGGATATATCAGTGTGTTACAGTGAGGGGTGTGGGGTATATCAGAGTGTTAGATTGAGGGGTGTGGGATATATCAGAGTGTTACAGTGAGTGGTGTGGGTTATATCAGAATGTTACTGTGAGGTGTGGGATACATCAGAGTGTTACAGTGAGGGGTGAGGGGTATATCATAGTGTTACAGTGAGGGGTGTGGGATATATCAGAGTGTTACAGTGAGGGATGTGGGATATATCAGAGTTTTACAGTGAGGGCTGTGGGATACATCAGTGTTTTACAGTGAGGGGTGAGGGATATATCAGAGTGTTACAGTGAGGGCTGTGGCGTATATCAGATTGTTTCAGTGAGGGGTGTTGGATATATCAGAGTGTTACAGTGAGGGGTGTGGGGTATATCAGAGTGTTACAATGGAGGGGTGTGGGTTATATCAGATTGTTACAGTGATGGGTGTGGGATATATCAGAGTGTTACAGTGAGGGGTGTGGGGTATATCAGAGTGTTACAATGGAGGGGTGTGGGTTATATCAGATTGTTACAGTGAGGGGTGTGTGATATATCAGAGCGTTACAGTGAGGTGTGAGGGATATATCAGAGTATTACAGTGAGGGGTGTGGGATATATCAGGGTGTTACTGTGAGGGGTGTGGTGTATATCAGAGTCTTACAGTGAGGTGTGTGGGATATATCAGAGTGTTACAGTGAGGGGTGTGGGATATATCAGAGTGTTACAGCGAGGGTTGGAGATATATCAGAGTGTTACAGTGAGGGGTGTGGGATATATCAGAGTGTTACAGTGAGGGCTGTGGGGTATATCAGAGTGTTACAGTGAGTTGTGAGGGATATATCAGAGTGTTACATTGAGGGGTGTGGGATATATCAGTGTGTTACAGTGAGGGGTGTGCGATATATCAGAGTGTTACAGTGAGGGGTGTGGGATATATCAGAGTGTTACAGTGAGGGGTGTGGCGTATATCAGTGTTACAATGAGTGCTGTGGGATATATCAGAGTGTTACAGTGAGGGGTGTGGCGTATATCAGTGTTACAATGAGTGCTGTGGGATATATCAGAGTGTTACAGTGAGGGGTGTGGGGTATATTAGAGTGTTACAGTGAGGGGTGTGGGATATATCAGAGTGTTACAATGAGGGGTGTGGGATATATCAGACTGTTACAGTGAGGGCTGTGGCATATATCAGAGTGTTACAGTGAGGGGTGTGGGATATATCACTGTTACAGTGAGGGCTGTGGGGTATATCAGATTGTTTCAGTGAGTGGTGTGTGATATATCAGAGTGTTACAGTGAGGGGTGTCGGGTATATCAGTGTGTTACAGTGAGCGTTGTGGGATATATCAGAGTGTTACAGTGAGGGCTGTGGGATATATCAGAGTGTTACAATGAGGGCTGCGGGATATATCAGAGTGTTACAGTGAGGGGTGTGGGATATATCAGAGTGTTACAGTGAGGGCTGTGGGATATATCAGAGTGTTACAGTGAGGGCTGTGGGATATATCAGAGTGTTACAGTGAGGGCTGTGGGATATATCAGAGTGTTACAGTGAGGGCTGTGGGATATATCAGAGTGTTACAGTGAGGGCTGTGGGATATATCAGAGTGTTACAGTGAGGGGTGTGGGATATATCAGAGTGTTACAGTGAGGGGTGTGGGATATATCAGAGTGTTACAGTGAGGGGTGTGGGGTATATCAGTGTTACAATGAGTGCTGTGGGATATATCAGAGTGTTACAGTGAGGGCTGTGGGATATATCAGAGTATTACAGTGAGGGGTGTGGGGTATATCAGTGTTACAATGAGTGCTGTGGGATATATAAGAGTGTTACAGTGAGGGCTGTGGGATATATCAGATTGTTTCAGTGAGCGGTGTGTGATATATGAGTGTTACAGTGATCGTAGTGGGATGTATCAGAGTGTCACAGTGAGGGGTGTGGGATATATCAGAGTGTTACAGTGAGGGGTTTGGGATATATCAGATTGTTACAGTGAGGGGTGTGGGCTATATCAGAGTGTTACAGTGAGGGCTGTTGGATATATCAGAGTGTTACAGTGAGGAGTGTGGGATATACCAGATTGTTTCAGTGAGGAGTGTGGGATATATCAGAGTGTTACAGTGAGGGGTGTGGGGTATATCAGAGTGTTACAGTGAGGGGTGTGGGGTATATCAGTGTGTTACAGTGAGGGGTGTGGGATATATCAGAGTGTTACAGTGATGGTGTGGGGTATATCAGTGTGTTACAGTGAGGGGTGTGGGATATATCAGAGTGTTACATTGAGGATTGCGGGATATATCGGAGTGTTACAGTGAGGGGTGTGGGTTATATCGGAGTGTTACAGTGAGGGGTGTGGAGTATATCGGAGTGTTACAGTGAGGGGTGTGGAGTATATCAGAGTCTTACTTTGAGGGCGGTGGGATATATAAGAGTGTTACAGTGAGGGGTGTGGGATATATCAGTGTGTTACAGTGAGGGGTGTGGGATATATCAGAGTGTTACAGTGAGGTGTGTGGGGTATATCAGAGTGTTAGAGTGAGGTGTGTGGGTATATCAGAGTGTTACAGTGAGGGGTGTGGGATATATCAGTGTGTTACAGTGAGGGGTGTGGGATATATCAGAGTGTTACAGTGAGGGGTGTGGGGTATATCAGAGTGTTACAGTGAGGGGTGTGGGATATATCAGTGTGTTACAGTGAGGGGTGTGGGATATATCAGAGTGTTACAGTGAGGTGTGTGGGGTATATCAGAGTGTTAGAGTGAGGTGTGTGGGGTATATCAGATTGTTACAGTGAGGTGTGTGGGGTATATCAGAGTGTTAGAGTGAGGTGTGTGGGGTATATCAGAGTGTTAGAGTGAGGGGTGTGGGATATATCAGATTGTTACAGTGAGGTGTGTGGGGTATATCAGAGTGTTAGAGTGAGGTGTGTGGGGTATATCAGAGTGTTAGAGTGAGGGGTGTGGGATATATCAGAGTGTTACAGTGAGGGGTTTGGGGAAATCTTTTGGGAATTGTTTGTTTATTTGCCTGTTTTTCCGCATTCCTGTGTCCGGATTCTCCGCCACTCAGCCCTGTCTCTGTTTTTCTCTAGTTGGCTGTGGGAAAGACGCATTTTTTGATTCCGATCCAGGAGGAGACGCCCGCCGAGTCACTCAGCTGTCCGACTGCCCTGCCTGGTCTTCCCGACTGTGTTCAGGCTGCGGGGCAGACCCTCCTCCCCAACAGTAAGTGTGAGGCGAGGGAGTGATAGGACCCAGAAACAGAGGGAGGGGGTGGGGGAGTGGAGTGGTGGAGGGGAGGCGGGGACGGGGAGGTTGAGTGGAGGATTTGAGAGCGAGTGGAGTTTGAGTGAATGAGGGGCGGGTGAATTGGAGGGTGAGTGGCGGAGGGGTGGGTGAGTGGAGGTGGGGAGGGTGATTGGTGGAGGGTGAGTGGAGGTGGTGAGCGGAGATGTAGGGAGGGGAGGGTAATTGGAGGAGTTGAGGGTGATGGAGGAGCGGAGGGTGAGTGTTGGAGGGGATTTAGTTTGGAGGAGGGGAAGGTGAGTGTTGGAGGGATTGGAGATTGGAGGAGGGTAGGGTGAGTGGAGGGTGAGTGGTGGAGGGGAGGGTGAGTGGATGGGATGAGTGGAGGAGGGAAGGGTGAGTGGTGGAGGGGAGGGTGAGTGGAGGGGATGAGTGGAGGAGGGGAGGGTGAGTGGTGGAGGGGTGGGTGAGTGGAGTGAATGAGTGGAGGAGGGGAGGGTGAGTGGAGGAGGGAAGGGTGATTGGAGGAGGGTAGGGTGATTGGAGGAGGGGAGGGCGAATGGAGGAGGGGAGGGCGAATGGAGGAGGGGAGGGCGAATGGAGGAGGGGAGGGCGAATGGAGGAGGGGAGGGCGATTGGAGGAGGGGAGGGCGAGTGTTGGAGGTGAGGGCGTGTGTTGGAGGGGAGGGCGAGTGGGGGAGGGGAGGGCTAGTGGCGGAGGGGAGCGCGAGTGGGGGAGGGGAGGGTGAGTGGAGGAGGGGACGGGGAGATGAGGGGGACCGGGGACGAGGGTCAGGGAGGTTGAGTGGAGGATTTGAGAGTGAGTGGAGGTTGAATGAATGAGGGGAGGGTGATTGGAGGGCGAGTGGGGGAGGGGAGGGCGAGTGGGGGAGGGGAGGGCGAGTGGCGGTGGGGCGGGCGAGTGGCGGAGGGGAGGGCGAGTGGTGGAGGGGAGGGCGAGTGTGTGAGGGGAGGGCGAATGGGTGAGGGGAGGGCAAGTGGGTGAGGGGAGGGTGAGCGGGTGAGTGGGTGAGGGCAGGAGGGGAGGGCGCGTGGGGGAGGGGAGGGGGAGTGGGGGGGTGCGAGTGGGGGAGGGGAGGGCGAGTGGGGGTGGGGTGGGCGAGTGGGGGTGGGGAGGGCGAGTGGGGGTGGAAGGGCGAGTGTATGTGGGGAGGGCGAGTGTGTGAGGGGAGGGGCGAGTGTGTGAGGGGAGGGCGTGTGTATGAGGGAGGGCGAGTGGGGAGGGGAGGGCGAGTGGGGGAGGGGAGGCGAGTGGGGGAGGGGTGGGGGAGGGGAGGGCGAGTGGCGGAAGGGAGGGCGAGTGGCGGAGGGGAGGGCGAGTGGCGGAGGGGAGGGCGGGTGGAGGGGCGGAGTAGATGTGCACCGGTGGGGGAGGAGACAGTGGGGGGGTGGGGGTGTAGAGTGCAGGACGGGCAGAGCAGAGGAGAGGGAACCACGGGGTAGGCGCGGAGGGAGGAGGGTCGGGGCAAGGCGGAGGGAGCGGACACGGAGGGCGTGAACGGGTACAGGTGAGGCAGGGGGAGGTGGGGGAGGGTGACACTGGGCGAGCTAGGGTGGAGGGAGGTAGGGAGGGAGGGAGGGAGCACTCACCCTGGGCTTGGGTCTGGCTGTGACTGGAGAATGGGATCTTGCTGTGCGAGGGGGACTGCGGTGTGGGGAAGCTGGGGAATCGGGGAAGCTGGGGAATCGGGTGCTCTGGATTATTCGTTGTCACCCATCTCTCTCTCTCTCGCTCTCTCTCTGTGCCCATCACCGCCCCCTGCAGACAGTCAGGTGAACTACATCATCGCCGATCTGGTGCCCGCCTCTAGGTGGAAGGAGTTTGTCCGGCGGCTTGGCATGAATGACCATGACATCGAGCGCAGCGAGATGGACAATCGCCTGAGCTATCGCGAGGCCCAGTATGGGATGGTCAAGTTTTGGAGAGACAGGCAGGGTGGGCGCGGCGCCACTGTCGAAGCCATCTGTAAGGTGCTGAAGGACATGGAGCTGAACGGGTGCGCCGAGCAGTTTCAGGAGGCCCTCCAGTGAGCCAGGCCGAGGGCTGGACACTCTGACCTTCCCGCTGCCCTCCTCAAACCGTTCCCTCCTCCCCGCTCCGTCTCTGCCAGAACAGAACCCGTGGACCACTGCCGATCTTCCCCTCGAATCAACCCGGGCGTGGGGGGGGGGGGGGGGCATCTTGCCCCTGCTCCTACCCCGAGGGGCGAGTTCTCCTCCAGCCGCTGGGCGCCGACTCTCGAGGGACTCCCTCCCGCCCGTCCGGTGCTTTGTTTTGTTCTCATCTGGTGTTTTGTTTTACTGTTGTTTCCCCCCCCTCCCCAACCCCGATCGAGGTGCTGGGAGGGTCGGCGGGGGGAGTCAGGGACCTGGGGGGTGAGAAATCGTGCCGGCCCGTGATGCCCCCCCAGGGCGAACAGCCGGTGGGGGCCGGGGGGGGGGGGGCTGGCTGGGGGAAGGCGGCAGTGGTGGTGAAAGTGCATGTGCCCCAGGAAAGCCCCGAGGCACCTCAGGGTAACGATTCGGGAGCGTCGAAACCATATTCCAATCGCTGTGACCATAACCGGGTACTTGGCTGGGCGGAGGGGAGCCCTTAAATTCGAAAATGCGAACCCGCAATGGGTTTTTTTTTTATGGGGGTGGGGGTGGGGGGTGGGGGGGGTAGGGGTGGGGGCTGGGGGGGTTGGTTTTATGATACGAAACATTCTATTTTTGATATAAAATCTCACTCTCACCGCTCGAGTCTTAGTTGCACCTCAGGGATGGGGATTGCGGACACCTCCAGAGAGATGTTTGTCTCCAAGTTCAAAGCCAGTATTTTCGGAGTGTCGGGGAAGGGGGCGTGCAGAGTTGATCCATCCCCTGTCCCAGTTTCACCACCCCCACCCCACCACCAACCCCACCGACTCAGCCCCGGTTTCACCTCCAAATGGTCTAGATTCTGGTGTGTACTTTTCCAGACAAACTCTCCATGTCCCATGACGAACAAATACATCATTAACTTGAACAATAATCTGCTCTTCCAGACTTTTATAAATAAATACAATTGTATTATAACCGAGTCCTCCGAGCCTTTACCTGCTTTCTGAGAGCTGTACACAAGTACTGGGACTGCCCAGTGTATAACTGGGGAGGGGGGTGGGTGAGAGGGTTAATATTCCCCCTTGCCTTCGATAGGGGAAGGGGCTGCCTGGTATGTGTGTGTGTATAACTGGGAGGAGGTGGGTAAGAGGGTTAATCCCCTCCTCTCCGATAGGGGAAGGGTCTGCCTGGTGTGTGTGTGTGTGTGTGTGTGTGTAACTGGGAGGGGGTGGGTGAGAGGGTTAATTCCCCCCTCTCCGATAGGGGAAGGGTCTGCCTGGTGTGTGTGTGTGTGTGTGTGTGTGTGTGTTTAACTGGGAGGCTGAGGGTTAACCCCACACTCATTGGCAATCGAGCCGTCCGCAGAGTTTTGTTTGTCCGGAAATTGTGTACGTGTCGGTCTGTAAGAATGAACAATTCCCAGAAACTCGGAGGTCCTGTTTTCGATTCCTGTGGGTGAGGTGCTTCTCAGGAGTGCCTGTGCCCTGTACAAACCAAGGCAGGGATGGGGACTCCCCCCACTCCCTCTGCCTCGATTCAAGCGCTCGAACCTCTATCGCTCGAAGACCCCACGCCCAGTGTCCCAGTTGTCACCTCGATCCCCGGTCCGGACCCCGGTCTGCCTTTCCTGGGAACGCTGGTGGTTTCGTACTTTCGAAAATTCATTCCGGGGACAATTACCCCCTCCCCCCACCACCCACCCCCACCCCCACCCTCCCATCAGTCCACTCTCCATCGCCAGTAATGGAAGGGATCATCGACAGAGCTATCAAGAGGCGCTAGCTTAACAATAACCTGCTCACTGACGCCCAGTTTGGGTTCTACCAGGGTCGCTCGGCTCCTGACCCCATTACAGCCTTGGGTCAAACATGGACAGAGGAGCTGGACTCCCGAGGTGAGGGGAGGGTGACTGCCCTCGACATCGAGGCAGCATTCAACCGAGTTTGGCATCGAGGAGCCCCAACAAAGCTGGAGTCGATGGGAATCGGGGGGAAAACTCTCCACTGGTTCCCTCCAACAAGAGAGAATCTAACCATCGCCCCCTTGATGTTCAGTGGCTTTACCATCACTGAAACCCCCCCCACTATCAACATCCTGGGGGTTACCATTGACCAGAAACTGAACTGGGGACCTGCCACATAAACACTGTGGCTACAAGAGCAGGTCAGAGGCTGGGAATCATCCTGCGGTGAGTAACTCACCTCCTGACTCCCCCCCCACCAAAGCCTGTCAACCATCTACAAGGCACACGTCAGGAGTGGGATGGGACACTCCCCACTTGCCTGGATGAGTTGCAGCTCCCACAACACTCGAGAGGCTCGACACCGTCCAGGATAAAGCAGCCCCCCCCTGCCTCCAGCTCGATCGGCACCCACCCATCCACAAACACTCACTCCCTCCCCCACCACCGACGCACAGTAGCAGCGGCGTGTGCACCATCTACAAGATGCACTGCAGCAACTCGCCAAGGCTCCTTCGACAGCGCCGCCCAAACCCACCACCTCTACCGTCTAGAAGGACGAGGGCAGCAGACACATGGGGAACACCCACCGCCTGGAAGTTCCCCCTCCGAGACACTCACCATCCCGACCGGGAAATATATCGGGAACTCCTTCACTGTCGCTGGGGTCAAAATCCTGGAACTCCCTCCCTAACAGTGCCGTGGGTGTACCTACACCGCACATGGGGGACAAAATCCTGGAACTCCCTCCCTAACAGCACCGTGGGTGTACCTACACCGCACACGGGGGACAAAATCCTGGAACTCCCTCCCTAACAGCGCCGTGGGTGTACCTACACCGCACACGGGGACAAAATCCTGGAACTCCCTCCCTAACAGCGCCGTGGGTGTACCTACACCACACACAGGGAAAAAATCCTGGAACTCCCTCCCTAACAGCGCCGTGGGTGTACCTACACCCACACAGGGACAAAATCCTGGAACTCCCTCCCTAACAGCGCCGTGGGTGTACCTACACCACACACGGGACAAAATCCTGGAACTCCCTCCCTAACAGCGCCGTGGGTGTACCTACACCACACACAGGGACAAAATCCTGGAACTCCCACCCTAACAGCGCCGTGGGTGTACCTACACCGCACACGGGGGACAAAATCCTGGAACTCCCTCCCTAACAGCGCCGTGGGTGTACCTACACCGCACACGGGGGACAAAATCCTGGAACTCCCTCCCTAACAGCGCCGTGGGTGTACCTACACCACACGGACAGAATCCTGGAACTCCCTCCCTAACAGCGCCGTGGGTGTACCTACACCGCACACGGGGGACAAAATCCTGGAACTCCCTCCCTAACAGCGCCGTGGGTGTACCTACACCACACGGACAAAATCCTGGAACTCCCTCCCTAACAGCGCCGTGGGTGTACCTACACCGCACACGGGGGACAAAATCCTGGAACTCCCTCCCTAACAGCGCCGTGGGTGTACCTACACCACACGGGACAAAATCCTGGAACACCCTCCCTAACAGCGCCGTGGGTGTACCTACACCACACGGGACAAAATCCTGGAACTCCCTCACTAACAGCGCCGTGGGTGTACCTACACCGCACACGGGGGACAAAATCCTGGAACTCCCTCCCTAACAGCGCCGTGGGTGTACCTACACCGCACACGGGGACAAAATCCTGGAACTCCCTCCCTAACAGCGCCGTGGGTGTACCTACACCGCACACGGGGACAAAATCCTGGAACTCCCTCCCTAACAGCACCGTGGGTGTACCTACACCGCACACGGGGACAAAATCCTGGAACTCCCTCCCTAACAGCGCCGTGGGTGTACCTACACCGCACACGGGGGACAAAATCCTGGAACTCCCTCCCTAACAGCGCCGTGGGTGTACCTACACCACACACAGGGACAAAATCCTGGAACTCCCTCCCTAACAGCGCCGTGGGTGTACCTACACCACACGGACAGAATCCTGGAACTCCCTCCCTAACAGCACCGTGGGTGTACCTACACCGCACATGGGGGACAAAATCCTGGAACTCCCTCCCTAACAGCACCGTGGGTGTACCTACACCGCACACGGGGGACAAAATCCTGGAACTCCCTCCCTAACAGCGCTGTGGGTGTACCTCCACCACACGGGGACAAAATCCTGGAACTCCCTCCCTAACAGCGCCGTGGGTGTACCTACACCGCACACGGGGACAAAATCCTGGAACTCCCTCCCTAACAGCGCCGTGGGTGTACCTACACCACACGGACAACATCCTGGAACTCCCTCCCTAACAGCACCGTGGGTGTACCTACACCGCACACGGGGGACAAAATCCTGGAACTCCCTCCCTAACAGCGCCGTGGGTGTACCTACACCACACACGGGGACAAAATCCTGGAACTCCCTCACTAACAGCGCCGTGGGTGTACCTACACCACACACGGGGACAAAATCCTGGAACTCCCTCCCTAACAGCGCCGTGGGTGTACCTACACCACACGAAGGACAACAGGGGCTCAAGAAGGCAGCTCACCTCCCCCCCGCCCCCACCCCCAACCTTCTCAAGGGGGGGCAATTAGGGATGGGCACTAAACACCGGCCTAGCCAGAGACGTCCACGTCTCGTGAAATAATTGTTTTTTTAAGGAAAGAGGAACTATCTCAAACACCCGCGGTTCTGCACAAAGGGGAAGTTGAGCAGCCTGGGCAGATTTCGATCGCTGGGCCTCAAATTAACCCGAGGCCCGAAGGCATTTTGGCAGGCTCCCCAAGCCAAGGCCCCCTCAGTCGGAGAGACCCAGGAAAGAGAGAGGTGGGGGGGGCGGGTGGTGGGGAAAGCAAGTTAATGGACACAGGCCGAGCTGACCAGTTACTCATTTTTAATATAAATTAGCATCTCTATTTACATTCGCGAGGGACTAGTGTTCAACAGGAGACGTGCAAAATCCTTGGCCTTGCATCTCGGCACCATGTTGATGAGCGAACAGCGGGTCGAGGCCTCCCTGCCCCTCCTCTTGCCAAACCCTGGCCTCTTGTCCAGCTGGGCCTCAGGCTTCACGCCGCCCAAACCCTGGCCTCTTGCCCAGCTAGGCCTCAGGCTTCACACCATCCATCCAAACCCTGGCCTCTTGCCCAGCTAGGCCTCAGGCTTCACACCATCCATCCAAACCCTGGCCTCTTGCCCAGCTAGGCCTCAGGCTTCACACCATCCATCCAAACCCTGGCCTCTTGCCCAGCTAGGCCTCAGGCTTCACACCATCCATCCAAACCCTGGCCTCTTGCCCAGCTAGGCCTCAGGCGTCACACCATCCATCCAAACCCTGGCCTCTTGCCCAGCTAGGCCTCAGGCTTCACACCATCCATCCAAACCCTGGCCTCTTGTCCAGCTGGGCCTCAGGCGTCACGCCGCCCAAACCCAGGCCTCTTGCCCAGCTAGGCCTCAGGCTTCACACCATCCATCCAAACCCTGGCCTCTTGCCCAGCTAGGCCTCAGGCTTCACGCCGCCCTAACCCTGGCCTCTTGCCCAGCTAGGCCTCAGGCTTCACGCCGCCCAAACCCAAGCCTCTTGCCCAGCTAGGCCTCAGGCTTCACACCGCCCCAACCCTGGCCTCTTGCCCAGCTAGGCTTTAGGCTTCACACCATCCATCCAAACCCTGGCCTCTTGCCCAGCTAGGCCTCAGGCATCATGCCGCCCAAACCCAGGCCTCTTGCCCAGCTAGGCCTCAGGCTTCACACCATCCATCCAAACCCTGGCCTCTTGCCCAGCTAGGCCTCAGGCTTTATACCGCCCTAACCCTGGCCTCTTGCCCAGCTAGGCCTCAGGCTTCACGCCGCCCAAACCCTGGCCTCTTGCCCAGCTAGGCCTCAGGCTTCACACCATCCATCCAAACCCTGGCCTCTTGCCCAGCTAGGCCTCAGGCGTCACGCCGCCCAAACCCAGGCCTCTTGCCCAGCTAGGCCTCAGGCTTCACGCCGCCCTAACCCTGGCCTCTTGTCCAGCTAGGCCTCAGGCGTCACGTCATCCAAACCCAGGCCTCTTGCCCAGCTAGGCCTCAGGCTTCACACCATCCATCCAAACCCTGGACTCTTGCCCAGCTAGGCCTCAGGCTTCACGCCGCCCTAACCCAGGCCTCTTGCCCAGCTAGGCCTCAGGCTTCACGCCGCCCAAACCCTGGCCTCTTGCCCAGCTAGGCCTCAGGCGTCACGCCATCCAAACCCTGGCCTCTTGTCCAGCAAGGCCTCGGGCTTCACACCGCCCAAACCCTGGCCTCTTGTCCAGCTAGGCCTCAGGCTTCACGCCGCCCAAACCCTGGCCTCTTGCCCAGCTAGGCCTCAGGCTTCACGCCGCCCAAACCCAGACCTCTTGCCCACGGCGAGGCCCAGCGAAACCTCAAGTCTTAACCCAATCAGTCAGGCCTCTCACCTGTGCTTCCCCTCCACCACCACCCCACCCCCAACTACCAGAAGCCCCATCGAGTTTCTTACCCCGGCGAGGGACCAGCTAGGCCTCAGGCCTCGCATCCACCGAATTTGGGCCTCGAGTTAGCTTCACCACCAACCATCACCCCCATCCCTTCCCCCCCACCCCCCCCACACACCAGGCCTGTTACCTCCAGGTGAGGCCCAGTTAGGCACTGTGCAGCCTCATCACCACCCCCGCCCCCCCCCGCACCCCCACCACACCAAGAAACAGCCCTCTTGCCGCTCCCCCTGTAACCAGGCTTGAGGCCCCAGCTTTTACCCCGCACCGATCTGGCCTCTCCCCCGACCTGTGGGGCTCTAACCCAGCCGCGAGATTCAGCCCTCCAACCCCGAAGGTCAGCCCTCTTGACCCCCACCCGCCCACCCACCACCCCACCCCAACACCAGGCAGCGAGGCCCAGCTACCCCTCAGGCCCCACCCTGTTGAATCTCAGCTCTTGCTACCACCCCCCACCCCCCCACCCACCACCCCCACCACCCCAAAAGAAAAACCTTACCCTCCAAGGTCTCTTGACACCAACGAGGCCTAACTGGGCCTCAAGCCTCACTCCGCCAATCTCGTGCCCTACAAACCTACGTGCTCTCAGGTCTTGCTACCGCACCCACCCCCCCACCCCCGACCCCACCACCATCTCCTCCCCCACCCCCCCAAAAAAAAAAAGAAAAACCTTACCCTCCAAGGTCTCTTGACGCCAACGAGGCCTAACTGGGCCTCAAGCCTCACTCCGCCAATCTCGTGCCCTACAAACCTACGTGCTCTCAGGTCTTGCTACTGCACCCACCCCCCCACCCCCGACCCCACCACCACCTCCTCCCCCACCCCCCAAAAAAAAAAAAGAAAAACCTTACCCTCCAAGGTCTCTTGACGCCAACGAGGCCTAACTGGGCCTCAAGCCTCACTCCGCCAATCTCGTGCCCTACAAACCTATGTGCTCTCAGGTCTTGCTACCGCACCCACCCCCCCACCCCACCACCACCTCCCCCCCCCTCAAAAATAAAACTTACCCTCCAATGTCTCTTGACACCAACGAGGCCTAACTGGGCCTCAAGCCTCACTCCGCCAATCTCGTGCCCCTACAAACCTATGTGCTCTCAGGTCTTGCTACCGCACCCCCCCACCCCCCCCACCCCCGACTCCACCACCTCCTCCCCACCACCCCCAAAAAAAAAACTTACCCTCCAATGTCTCTTGACACCAACGAGGCCTAACTGGGCCTCAAGCCTCACTCCGCCAATCTAGTGCCCTACAAACCTATGTGCTCTCAGGTCTTGCTACAGCACCCACCCCCACCCCCCCACCCCCGACTCCACCACCACCTCCCACCCCACCCCCCCCAAAAAAAAAAGAAAAACCTTACCCTCCAAGGTCTCTTGACGCCAACGAGGCCTAACTGGGCCTCAAGCCTCACTCCGCCAATCTCGTGCCCTACAAACCTATGTGCTCTCAGGTCTTGCTACCGCACCCACCCCCCCACCCCCCACCCCACCACCACCTCCCCCCCCCCCTCAAAAATAAAACTTACCCTCCAATGTCTCTTGACACCAACGAGGCCTAACTGGGCCTCAAGCCTCACTCCGCCAATCTCGTGCCCTACAAACCTATGTGCTCTGAGGTCTTGCTACAGCACCCACCCCCCCACCCCCCCACCCCCGACTCCACCACCACCTCCCCCCCCACCCCCCCAAAAAAAAAAGAAAAACCTTACCCTCCAAGGTCTCTTGACGGCAACGAGGCCTAACTGGGCCTCAAGCCTCACTCCGCCAATCTCGTGCCCTACAAACCTACGTGCTCTCAGGTCTTGCTACCGCACCCACCCCCCCACCCCCGACCCCACCACCACCTCCTCCCCCACCCCCCCAAAAAAAAAAAAGAAAAACCTTACCCTCCAAGGTCTCTTGACGCCAACGAGGCCTAACTGGGCCTCAAGCCTCACTCCGCCAATCTCGTGCCCTACAAACCTATGTGCTCTCAGGTCTTGCTACCGCACCCACCCCCCACCCCCCCACCCCACCACCACCTCCCCCCCCCTCAAAAATAAAACTTACCCTCCAATGTCTCTTGACACCAACGAGGCCTAACTGGGCCTCAAGCCTCACTCCGCCAATCTTGTGCCCCACAAACCTATGTGCTCTCAGGTCTTGCTACCGCACCCCCACCCCCCCACCCCCGACCCCACCACCACCTCCCCCCCCACCCCCCAAAAAAAAAGAAAAACCTTACCCTCCAAGGTCTCTTGACGCCAACGAGGCCTAACTGGGCCTCAAGCCTCACTCCGCCAATCTCGTGCCCCACAAACCCACAAACCCATGCGCTTTCAGGCTCCTTTCCACCTTGGGGGGTGGGTGGTGGGGGGGCGTTGTTAAGCTCTCGACGTTGCCAGGGAAACTGTGGCTCCGATCGCTTGACCGTCCGGCCCTCTTCCCCCACCCCCCACCCCCCCGACTCCGCTCCGGTGCTGGGTGTCCCGAGTTCGGGGGGGTGGGGAGGGGGGAGGCTGGTGCGCGAGGTCGGCGTCTACACCGGACCGGACCACGTCTCCCCAGGCCCCGCTGTCAGCCCTTCTTGGCTAGGCCCGTGGCTCTCCTTGCCCTCCTCCTGCCGGCCCTGGACTAGGCCCGAAGCCTGCGGCCCGAGACCTGGGCTGCCGACGCTCTCCTGCACGGGACAGGCGCCACCCCCGGGGGTCTCCTCGGGCGTGGGGTGGGGTCCGGACTCCTCCTCCTCGTTCCAGGGGGTCCAGCCTGGACCCACCCCGGACCCCCAGGCCTCTCACTGACCCTCCGGAGCCGGGGGGTTTGGTGATGGGAAGGGTTGTCCGTTGTAGATGTAGAGGGGCCCGTTCACCGTCAGGTTCGACTCGAAGGACTGGACGTGGCAGTCTGCAGGGGTCGGGGGAGTGGGGGGGAGGTGAAGAGAGAGGGAGAGCGGTCAGTGAGACTGTGGGAGGCAGAGAGAGAGAGACAGAGAGAGAGACAGGGGGAGAGAGGGATAGGGGGTGAGAGAGAGAGAGAGAGAGAGAGAGACAGGGGGAGAAACAGAGAGAGAGAGAGAGACGGGGGAGAGAGAGAGAGAGAGAGAGGGACAGGGGGGGGAGAGAGAGAGAGAGAGAGACAGAGAGAGACAGGGAGAGAGAGAGAGAGACGGGGAGAGAGACGGGGGAGAAAAAGAGAGAGA